>NC_056748.1:143237325-143302325 GCF_019279795.1 Protopterus annectens | reverse complement strand
GGAATCAGGACTGCAACAGTGAGTACACTAAAGCATCTATATTTATAGTAAGCATACACATGGGAATCAGGACTGCAACAGTGAGTACACTAAAGCATCTACATTTATAGTAAGCATGCACAACTGTACTATGTTCTTCATGTTTCACTGTTGCAGTCATCACTTGTGGGAGGATTCTGAAAGCTGAAAAGTAGGGTGGAAGGGAAGAAGCCGGCGTCTAGGCTTGCACTGCTTTATGTGGAAGCCACAGTGCCCTACAGGACTGCTGAAGCAAAGCCTGCCCTGGATTTGGAGACAGTAGCTAATTGGTAGTGTTTTGTGAAGGTGTGAACTGATAAATTAAAACAAAAACAACTGGCAACTTCACTGAAGACTGAATCCACAAAGTTTAATGAAGCGCTTTTCGTCCAAATACTTCTTTGAACTTAATCAGATACGAACGTGTACAAAAATTCAGTTTAAATAGTCATGTTTAACCATGATTAAAATCAGCTGTCTCTCCATCTTAAAATTTAATGGAACAGTAGTTAAAATAGCCTTGTGAACATAATATGCATTTCCCTGTTCTTTAAAACTGCCTTATTTAACAATCAAATTAATACATTTATCTCAGCAGCAATATGATGAAAATCATATACAAAAATTGTGTGAAAATGTAATGAGTCACCTCGTTTATCTAACTTTACATTATAAACATTTTCAAGTGAAAAATTAATAAGTAAAACATAATTTCAATAATGTTACTACAGTATTTCATCTCATTAAGCTTTTCAGTTTTAAACAGCATGTGATAGAACACATGTCGTTCAATCCTGGAAACTTATAAGCATTGAGACAAATTTGCCAGAGCAATTCCAACTTTTCTAATAATAGGGTGAATGGATCCCCTCTTGGATTACTGTCCACTTGATCAAGTATCCAGAATTTAAATGCATGTTCTGGATATTGTTCTATATGCTTTGCTAAAGCATTTTCCAGTTTGTGTTTATTAATACAATATATATGTTCATATATGCGGTCTATTTAGCCACATATACGTTAATTTTGGAGTTGCAATAACTTTTCTTCTGTTACTCAAAGCAACACACATTTGAGTAACAGAATAAAAGTTAATTACAACTCCAAAATGAACGTATATGTGGCTACATGTCAAAATTGTGATTCATTCTACGTCGGTAAAACCGAGCGTAGAATGAGAGACCGCATCTACGAACATATATATTGTATTAATAAACAGAAACTAGGCAATGCTTTAGCAAAGCATATAGAACAATATCCAGAACATGCATTTAAATTCTGGATACTTGATCAAGTGGACAGTAATCCAAGAGAGGGTCCATTCACCCTATTATTAGAAAAGCTTGAATTGTTCTGGCAAATTCGTCTCAATGCTTATAACTTTCCAGAATTGAATGACATGCGTTCTATCACATGCTGTTTAAAACTGAAAAGTTTAATGAGATGAAATACTGTAGTAACAATATTATAGAAATTATGTTTTACTTATTAATTTTTTCACTTGAAAATGTTTATAATGTAAGGTTAGATAAACGAGGTGACTCATTACATTTTCACACAATTTTTGTATATGATTTTCACCATATTGCTGCTGCGATAAATGTATTAATTTGATTGTTAAATAAGGCAGTTTTAAAGAACAGGAAAATGCATATTATGTTCACAAGGCTATTTTAACTACTGTTCCTTTAAATTTTAAGATGGCGAGACAGCTGATTTTAATCATGGTTAAACATGACTATTTAAACTTGATTTTTGTAAATGTTAGTATCTGATGAAGTTCAAAGAAGTATTTGGACGAAAAGCGCTTCATTAAACTGTGTGGACTCAGTCTTCAGTGAAGTTGGCAGTTGTTTTTGTTTTAATTTCTTAGTTTTTTGTATCTTGGATTTTGGAGTTTTTAAGGTGTGAACTGATGTCCAGGTAGCAGCTTTTAAAATATCCTTGGTAGGAACTCCCCTAAGGAAGGCAGTGGAAGTTTATTCTGCCCTAGTATAATGGGTTCTGACTGATTTGGGAGGCATCTTCCCATGAAAGGAGTAGCAGAAATGGATGCAGTGCGATATTCCTTTAGAAATGGTCTGCTTGGATATAGGTTCCCCTCTGCCCCTGGGCAGCTGGTCAGTCTTTCTGAAAGGCTTGGTCCAATCCAGATAGTATCTGAGCTGTCTGTGCATATCTAATATATGGAGAATCCTTTCACCCCTATTTAGTGGGTTTGGAAAGAAGGTAGGGAGATGGATAGCATAATTAAGTGCCACATCAGATACCACCTTAGGTATAAAGGAGGGGGAGGTTCTAAGAGACACTCTCTCTGCATGGAAAATAATGAAAGGTTCAATGGCCATGAGAAATTGACTCTCAGAAACCCTCCTGGCTGAGGTTAAGGCCATCAGGAAGGCAGTCTTCCAAGAGAGGTGCTTCAATTCTGCTGAGGTAGCTGGCTGAAAAGGACGTAAAGTCAGTTTTTCCAGGATAAAGTTCTGGTCCCATACTGGAGTGGGTGGTATTTTAGGTGGTCTGATGTGTGACACCCCTCTAAGGAATTGTTTTAACAGGAGATGAGAAAACAAAGGTTGCTCTGTAGGGGAATGAGCAGAGATAGCTGAGGCATGAATTATGATGGAGGAGTATGATAATCCCTTCTGCACTAGCTCCGCTAGGTAGTCCAGAACCAAAGTGAGACTGGCATGGGTGCTGCTTTGACCCTTATTGTGGCACCAGGCAGTAAATATTTTCCATTTTGCGGAATAGGATTTCCAGGTGCTGGGCCTCCTGGCCTCCTTAATGATATCCAGAACCTGCTTGCTCAAAGGTGGCCTGATAGCTGCCTCTGTGGTATAAGCCATGCGGGTAGTCTGAGTGTTTGAAGATTTGGATGCACTGACCCTTTTTCTTGGATTGGCAGTTTTTCTGTGACGGGCAGGCTCATGAGTAGTTCCTTGGTCAGGCTGAGGAGTAAGGGGTACCAGTGCTGCCTGGGCCAGTTTGGGGCAATGAGGATAGCCTTGGACCTTCCTCCCTGATCTTTAGAAGTACCCTGGAAACAGTGGTAAGGGAGGGATGGCGTACACAAACAGGTTACCTCAGTGAAAGGAGAGAGTGTCAACCTTCCAAGCTCGTGGATGGAACTCCCTAGAGCAGAACCTGGGCAGCTGTCTGTTTTCTATTTCTGCAAAGAGGTCTACCTCCGGTGTCCTCCAGAGATGTATGATGCTGAGGAAAGTGTCCCTGTGTAGTTGCCATTCACTGGGGTTCAGGACACTTCTGCTGATGTGGTCTGCCAGGCTGTTGTGTTCCCCTGGAATGTACTGGGCTATCAGATGTAGCCCCATCATTGAGACTGTCTGCCAGATAAGCATAGCTAGTCAACAAAGGGGGTAGGAGTGGGTTTTCCCCTGTTTATTGATGTACCACACGACTGTGGTGTTTGTTTTGATCAAGAGAACTCCTGGCTTGAGATGGACCTTGAAAGCTATAATAGCCCTGTGCACCACCAGCATTTCCTTCAGGTTGATGTGGAGTGTTAGATCTCCCTGATCCCAGGCTCCCTGAGTTCACAAGTCTTCTAGCTGAGTCCCCCAGGCTGTGTCTGAGGCATCGATGGTGATGGTCTGGCCTTGGGAAAAGGTGATAAAGAGCAGACCCCTGTTCAGTGTACAGACTTCCACCCACCAGAAGAGTTCCTTCCTTAAGCAAGGGATCAGAGGCAGCTGGTGCTCCAGTGACTGTGAGTGCTGGCACTATAGTTTTTTGAGGTACCATTGTAGCTTTCTCATGTGGAACCTGGCCAAAGGCACCAACAGAATGCAGGATGCCATTTGCCTGAGTGCTTGCGGGAATTTACTTGCTGTGAGGTATGTTCTGCGATCTAGCTGAGAAAAGTATTGGGGGAGGAAGCTGTGCTTCTCTGGAGAGAGGAAAGCTCTATGGACTGGAATTGGGATGTTTCCCTTTTGATAGTAAATCCCAGAGAGGTTAGGAGGGTTTGGACAAAGGTGAGATCCTGTAAGAGTTTCTCCTTGGTGTCTGCCTGGATGAGACAGTCATCCAGATAGGGGTAGATCTGTATGTTTTGCTGTCTGCAAAAGGCAATGACAGGAGCCAGACACTTGGTGAAGACTCCGGGAACAGTAGATTATCCAAAGGGAAGAGCAGAGAACTTAAAGTGCTCTGAGCCTGCTCTGAAGTGTAGGAAACTCCTTCAGGACTCCCTTATGGGGATATGCAGGTAGGCATCTTTCAGCTCTAGAGTCACTAGCCAAGCATTTGGTGCGAACATTGGCAAGAGCTTATGATAGAATAGCATTTTGAATTTTGGCACTAGGAGGGACAGATTTAATGTGGATAGGTGTAGAACAGGGTGCCAGGAGCCCTCTTTTCTGGGTACTAGGAAAAACCTTGAATAAAATACTTTTCCCATTTGGTCCTGTGGCACTGGCTGCACTGCTCCTTGAGCACAGAGTTTTTGAATCTGGTGGATGGCCTCTTGTCCTCTGATTTGTTGATGTCCTTCAAGGATGCATCTGCAGTCTTTACAAATGGGTTGTCCTGTCGTCAGGCAGCCCTTTGGCCGGATTCCAAAGTCTGGGTCTGGCTTCGGCTGGTGTCGCACTTCACCCGACGTCATTGCGGCAGTTATTCGGGTATAAAGGCATCAGCCGACGCCATTTTCCTCAGTCTTTCTTGCCGCGTGGCGCCCGAAGCAGAAGCTGTTCGCAAGTGCCGGTCGGTCAGATCCAGAGATTACTACTACCGAATACTACTTCGAAGACTTCTATAAAGCTAAGTACCCCGTTGGGGACTCTTTCTTGCCTCAGCCGATGTCAGAGAAAGTTAATAACTGTTTATCTTGTGGGAAACAAATACCTCATAAAGATTTCCACTCCTATTCCATACATTGTTTAGGCCCAGACCACGACGTAGCATCTTGTCTAGCCTGTGCTTCTTTTAACCGGCGGACGCTTAGACGTCGATTGGACTTTGCTGAACAGATTTTCGGCTCCGATTTTGCCTACATTATGCCGTCGGATCCTCCGACTACGCAAATAACCAAGAAACGCAAAGAAAAGGACCGACACTCGCGGTCCGCAGTTTTGGCCGAAACCACAGTTAAGCAAACCACGAGTGTCTCGGTTTCGGCCGAAGCCGAGCAAGTGGTTCTTTCTTCAGCCGATAACTTGCCTTCTACTGAGGCCTCTTCTAACCTGGTAGAAACGGCTTCTGAAATCCAACCTTCTGTTGCGGTTTCACAGGATTTATCAGACACCATCCCCCTGGATATTTCTACCCCTGCACGTGGAGCTGCTAGGCCTCCTCCAGCTATGTCTATTAAGGCCTTTGCCAGGGCTAAAGCAGCCAAAGCATCAAAACCTGTGCCTGCCAAGCCCCCCTCTCACAGGCCCAGCTCCAGCTCCCATATGCTTTCTTTGGCTGAGGATCTCATCTCTTTAATTCGTGGAGCCCAGCCTCACCCAGACAGGGCCTCTCTCCCTCCTCCAGAAAAGAGGCCTAGAGCAGAGCCCCCTGAGCCAGTATCCACAGATGATTCCTCTGATGACTCAGAACATACAGACCCTCCTGAGGCTTCTTATTCTCCTTACGAAGACTCTGATGCTGAGGAGTCCATCCCTTGAGCCTCTCCTCCTGAGGAATTTTCCTTTGGGGAAACTTTGCATGCTATGAGGGAACATTTTCAGTGGCAGGGCCAAGATTTCTCAGACTCTAGAAAAAGGCTTAGGACCTTTCTACATTTGCCACAGCATAGGCCTTTAGCTATACCTCCAGTTCTTTCTGTTGTTGATGATGCATTTAATGATGCTTGCACTGCTCCTGATACTTTACCTCCGGCTCCTGCTAAGCCCGATATGTATTACAGGGTCCCGGACACTCATCACCACTTATATAAGGCTCCTTTTGCAGATCCAGAGACTATCTCCCAGGGTCCAAAAGCTGTAGCAGCTACTTCTTCTAAAAACCCCCTCCCCTCTGAAAGGGAATCCAGGTCCTTAGAGAGATGGGGTAAAAAAGTTTACACCTCTGCCACTTTGTCAGCTAGAGCTTTGAACTGCCAATTTCATATGATTCAATATCAAGAGTTTATGCTTGACCAGTTGACTAAAAAGCAGTCCTCTGAAGAATCTTTAGATAAAAAGTATGTTCAAGAAATGGTACATAACATACAGCAGGTTAGTAACCATTCTTTAAAATGTGGCTATGATGCACTGGAGGCTTCCTTTAGATCAGCCATGACTGGCACAGTTATCAGGAGGCATGCATGGTTGAAAGAACAGGCATTACCAGACCATGTCAAATCTAAGCTTTTGGATGCACCTATGGACAAGGTCAATTTATTTGGTTCCCCTGCACAGCAGGTACTAAAAAAGATGGAAGAGAAAGCAAAATCTGTGCAAACAGTGAAAGATTTCTTGCAAGTTCAACCTCGAAGGTTTAGCAGGAACTGGCCCTCCAAGAATTGGTCCTTTCCAGACTCCTCTAAGGCACAAAGAGGCAGGAATAGGCGCTCTAGAGGCAGAAACCAATCCAGGGGTGCCTACAGGGGTCGCCAGTGGCAGGGTAACAACCAACGAGGCACGGATACAGCCACCACCACTACAACAACTCAATCAAAGTGACTTGGCGGTGGCACCGCCTACCAGGGAACAACTAGAAGCACCTTTAGGCGGAAAGCTAACCTTATTTTCAAGAAACTGGCACTGCATTACAAGAGAAAAATGGATTTTGCAAACTATAGACCAAGGTTACAGATTCCATTTCCATACTCTACCAGGAAAGAGAGGAATGCCGAACCTACCACCTACTCAAAGGACAGAAGCTCTAAAACAAATATCTCAATTATTAAAAATGAGAGCTGTGGAAAAGGTACCATCTATGGAGCAAGGGAAGGGATTTTACTCCAGACTCTTCCTGGTACCAAGAAAAGAAAACAAATGGAGGCCTATTCTAGATCTGTCCACTTTAAACACATTCCTCATTGTTCCAAAATTCAAAATGCTGACCCTACAGCAGCTTCTTCCCATGCTGGGCAAGGAGTCTTGGCTGGTAACTCTAGATCTCAAGGAGGCATACCTGCACGTCCCCATAAGACCAATTTGCAGAAGATACCTCAGATTTCTTGCAGGATCAGAGCATTATCAATTCTCAGCATTGCCCTTTGGCTTAGCTACTGCGCCCAGAGTGTTCACGAAATGCCTGGCATCAGTAATCGCTCATTGCAGACTTCAGGGGATTCAAATCTATCCCTACCTGGACGACTGCCTGATACAAGCGGACAACAAAAACAAACTAACAGAAGACTTACAAAGAGTCATCTACCTGCTGCAAGCCCTGGGATATACAGTCAATACAAAAAAGTCAAGGCTGATTCCATCCCAAAGAATAACCTTTCTGGGTGCAGAACTGGACACATCAAAACAAATGGCTATTCTAACTACAGAAAAGAAAGAGCAACTACCTCTCTACTTCTTGGCATTAACAAAGCAGAACCATTTAACTGCAAGAAAAGTGCTACAAGCTCTAGGCTTCATGGCATACTACATAATACTGGTCCCTCATGCCAGGCTGCATATGAGAAAGCTACAGTGGTACCTAAAGAATTTGGGGTCCCAGCACCAGCACAGCCTCGAAACCAAAATTCCAATGATCCCATGCCTGAAGCAAGAGTTCCTATGGTGGGCTCAGGCCTGCCAATCAAACACAGGATTGCCCTTCTGCAAAAGTCAACCAAGACAAACCATCACGACAGATGCCTCAGACCTCGGTTGGGGGGCACACATGATGGGCAAGTGCATTCAAGGCCTATGGGCTCAAGACCAGCTGCATCTGCACATAAATCTAAAAGAAATGATGGCAGTAAAATTGGCAATCCAGGCATTCAGACCTTTTCTCCAAGAAGGCCAGTTGATGATAAGGACAGACAACACCACAGTTATGTGGTACATCAACAAACAGGGAGGCACACACTCATACCCTCTATGCCAGCTGGCACTGGACCTATGGGATGTGGATCTGAGCTACAACATTCAGTTACAGGCAATTTATGTACCAGGGAAGGAAAACATTCTAGCAGACATATTAAGCAGAACTACAACAGATGCCCACGAATGGATGCTGCATCCGGACATCTTCAAAACCATCACAAGAGAATGGGGATTACCACAAATAGACTTGTTTGCATCCCCATTCAATCATCAGTTGAAGAAATTCTGCACAAGGACTTACCACCCACTTGCTTGGAAGGTCGACTCCCTATCTTTCAGTTGGAAAAACCTGACAGCATACGCATTTCCACCACTTCCTTTGATGCACAAGGTGCTTCTGAAGATCAAAGAGGAACGTCCGAGGATCATTCTGATAGCCCCAGACTGGCCAAGACAACATTGGTATCCACTGCTGAGGAGCATGTCCCGGGAACAAATATGGACACTGCCCCTGATCCCATTACTGCTAACACAGAACAACTACAACATCCTGCATCCAAACCTAAAAACTCTGCAGCTAACTGCCGGGAACATTACATAACAGCAATTAACCCAAATTTATCCCAAAGGGTTAAAGACATAATCCTGGAGGCTCGTAGACCTTCAACAAGAAAGAATTATGCAGCAAAATGGAAAAGATATCTCATCTGGAGTACTGCAAAAGGGCAAGATGTGACACTGATGAACATAGCCAACATCCTGGAGTACTTGGCGGAGCTCTTCCATACAGGCCTGTCCTACTCTTCCATCAAGATACATGCATCAGCTATTTCAGCAGAATACAGCTTGGATCCTCCTGTCTTCTTGCATCCTCTGGTCAGACAGTTTCTGAGAGGAATTAAAAATGTGAAACCTCCCAGGAAACCTCCATTGCCAGCATGGGACTTGAACTTTGTGCTAGAAAAACTGACTCTTCCTCCTTTCGAACCAGCAGCAACAGCAGAATTACAATACTTATTCTGGAAGACTGCTTTCCTGCTGGCAATAACTTCAGCAAGAAGGGTCTCTGAACTACAGGCATTAATGGCAGTGCAACCCTTCCTAATCTTCCATCAAGATAGAGTGTCCATGAGAACAAATCCTACATTTATGCCTAAGGTGGTATCCAGAGTATCTTTAAATCAGGCTATCCACCTTCCTACATTCTTCCCCAACCCACAGAACAGGGAGAAAGGCTCTTACATACCTTGGATGTACACAGACAATTACGCTACTACCTGGACAGGACAAAAACAATAGAAAAACTGACCAGCTTCTGGTAGCATATGCAGCAGGAAAGGAAGGAAAACCAATTTCTAAACAGACAATCTCCAAATGGATAGGAAATTGCATTAGATTTTGTTACTCCTACCATGGAAAGAAAACTCCAGAGAACATCAGGCCTCACTCCACAAGGGCTACAGCCACTACCACAGCTTTCTTACGAGGAGTGGCTACCAAGGACATTATAGAGGCTGCTACTTGGACCTCCGTGCATACATTTGCCAAGCATTATAACTTACCTCTATACTCTAGATCCCGTGCTGGTTTTGCCACTGCTGTTTTGCAAGGGATCCTAACTACACCATAATCTCTTCTCATTTCCTTCTCCCCTAGTTTAGCTATGGTATTCTACCCATTTGTAAAGACTGCAGATGCATCCTTGAAGGACATAGTACAGTTTTGTACCTACCATAAATGTAGATGTCCGAGAGGAATGCATCTGCAGTCAGGATTACCCACCCTCCTTCCCCTCTGAGGTACTCCTAGGGTATTTGCCAATCTTCAGCTAGCTTGGGGGGGATCTATTATGGTGTATTTGTTTGTATATATGTACATACATGCTTATTTTATGTGTTTGCTCTCTACTATTTGGAAACTTTGGCATTTAATCCAAATTTAGCCATCCAAGAGGGCACCTGGCATCTGGGGCAAGAAACACTGAGGAAAATGGCGTTGGCTGATGCCTTTATACCCGAATAACTGCCGCAATGATGTCGGGTGAAGTGCGACACCAGCCGAAGCCAGACCCAGACTTTGGAATCCGGCCGACCGAAGGGCTGCCTGACGACAGGACAACCCATTTGTAAAGACTACAGATGCATTCCTCTCGGACATCCACATTTATGGTAGGTACAAAACTGTACTTTATATCTGGAAATCCTGAAAATCTGGGGTTCTCTTTGAGAGAATTTCTGCCCTTGGGAAGTGATGTTTAGGACCCAGTGATCTGTAGTGATGGCTTGCCACTTGCTTAAAAATAGGGAATGACTTCCTCTTAGCCTGTGGTTGGGGGTCAGAGGGGAGAGGTGGAGTCATTGTGTGTCCTTAATGTAGGGAGTGGACTTAGAACTCCCTTGTCTAGGTGGAGTAGAGGTCCACTGGCTAGGCCTCTGCTGGCTTTGCTGCTGTTGCCTGGAGTGCCTATCTCTGTGACCTTTCCTCTGCACAGCTTTTGCTTGGGCAGGAAAGGACCAGTATTTGGTAGGAAAGTTCCTGCTGAATTTGGGTGGTTGCACCTGCAGGAAGTCTTTGACCATCTGCATAAACTTGGCCTTGTCTTCCATTTTCTTAATTACTTCCTCTGGCTTAGGGCCGAACAAATGTTCCCTGTCCAAGGGGGTGTGCAGAAGTTTTGATTTAACCTGGTCAAGCAACGGTTGCCCTTTCAACCATGCATGCCTTCTAATCACTGATTCAGAAACTGCAGCCCTGCTAGAGGCTTCCAAAGCATCAAATCCGCAATGCAGGGAATGCTTGGCCACTTGAGAGCTGGAGTGAATCAAATCTCCTAGCTCTCTGAGAGTAGTACTGTCCAGTAAAGTGGAAATTGTCTATTTCAGTAACTCCAGAGTGTTCTGTTGATATTTAAGCGTATGAAATTGGCAGTTGAGAGTTCTAATGGCTAGGGCTGCTGAAGTATAGACCTTTTTACCCCATCAGTCCAAGGCTCTGCTTTCCTTGTCAGAAGGTATAGGATGTTTGGAGGAACTGACTCTAGCCCCCTTGGGTCCCTGAGTAATGACCTCTGGGTCAGCTGTAGGGTTCTTGAACAAATACTTATGGGTATCTGGCACCCTGTAATATCTATCAGGCTTACTGGGAGCAGGGGCGAGTGCATCCAGGGTGAGACCAGGCTCCAGGAAGACATCGTTCACTACATCCAGAATGGGGGGAATGGCAAAGGGTTTGTCTTGTGGCAAGTCCAGGAATGATGTCAATCTCTTCTTAGACTGAGGTTAGTTCTGAGCCTCCCAATGGAAATGGTCTCCAACAGAGTTTAAGGTCTCCCCAAATGAGAGGTCCACAGGAGGGGTTGCAGAAGGAATGGATTACTCAGCATCTGAATCCTCAAAGGCTGCCAGGGGCTGTTGTTCAGTATCTGAATCTAGAACTTCAGAGTCCTCAGACTCTGGTTCTGAGAGCACTTCTGGAGAAAGGTCACATTTTCTTTTGGCTGGCGTAGCTTGAGCAGACTGGTTACCCCTGATGAGAGAGATTAAATCCTCAGCCATCCAAATTAACTGCTGTGACTGAGCAGGTTGAGTGGTAGGCAGTTGGTGACTGAGCACTGAGGAAGGGGTTTTCCTAGGGGTAGCCTTGCTCTTAGACCTCAGTGATTCAATGGGCTTAGATAAGGTTTTGGCTGGTGGTGTGGCCTTCGATTTTTGTCTGGTGTTGATCATCTGAAAGGCCTCCTCAGAAGCCGGTGCCTGCAAAGCAGCTCTGGAACCAACCGTGGGACTGGTGACCAACTATTTGGAAGTAGAAGCTTAATCTGGCAGTGTTCCAGACTCCAAAAGGTCTCGGTAGAGGACTGCGATGGCTCTACAGCTGTTGTCAGGGGCTGTGTATGCGCCTATCTGAGTTCCGCTGTGCTAGTGGACAGTAGGCTGGCTGACTTCAGGTTTGAATCGTCTGTAGGCCTAACCTTCTGCAAGTCTATCCCTTTCCTTTTCTCTTTTTAGGAATTTCCATGTTAGACTGACTGACGGACACCATTACGCATTGGTAACTACTCTCCCTGAAATGCCTAGCTACAAAATCAGCTCTTCTATGGATGGTCCTAACATTAAATAAGGCACAGAACCAACACCCAGGGATGTCATGGTCTGGGCCTAAACAAGTTACACACAGATTATGAAAGTCTCAGTGTTGTACTTGTTTTCCATAGAGGAGAGAGTTATTTACTTTCTCGGACATCAGTTAAGTGCAAGAAAAGAAAATCTCCAACAGGACACTTAGCTTTAGTAATTTTCCCTGTCACTCTAGCAACGGCCAACCAATGCACTTGCAAACTGCTTCTGCTTCAGGCTCCATGGCAAGAAAGACTGGTGTAATGGTGTTGGCTACCTCTCTTTATAGTCATGACGATTTGACGTCAGTCTCAGGTGAACTGCAGCTGATGCAGAAGGGAAATCCATTACTCTGGTGTTTGGGCTGGCTGAGGGCTACCCAGCAGGGATAACCTACAAGTGATGACTGCAACAGTGAAACATGAAGAACATCTAGAATGTTCCCTCTCCCCCTCCTTTTAGGGAGAAGCAGTGGATGGACTTTTCTCAGGACCTGCTCAATGTCATTTTTGGTTCTTCAACCTTCCTTTTCAGCTTGTTTGCCCCCTTCACAGAAGATTACTGTGGATTCTTGAAACTAGAAACCAAGAAGTGAAATAAAACTACAAAACCACAGCTGGAACACACAGGATTAGTATAATAATTAGTGCTTTTGTTCTTTTATTAAAATACAAGAACTTCATCACTTTATTTGTTGGACAGTTGACCAAAGACAAATACAATAAATTAGAGTACCATGTGACAAAACAGTCAATAGTAATATCTCATTAATCAGAAAGTCAATCAAGGTCTTTGTGCCATAAGAAGGCACTTTATATTAATAACTCATTCAGACCTGGCGCGCTATCAGCTCTAAGCTTATTTTGCCATGCCGATTCTCGGCACTCAAAAGTACTTTGTCACCACTGAGTTGTTCATCTCTTACATAATTTATTACTGTAAAAGAAAACTTCCTAAATGCTGTGCATACAGCTGCATGTTTGGCCAATGCATTGTTAAGATCTTTCTTTTAAATAGCCAACACATGTTCATAAACTCTCCATAAACTTCTAATAGTTTTCCCAATATAAAATGAATTGCACCAGCCACATCAAGCTATGTACACAGTAAACTTGGAATTACAAATGAATCTACAGAAAGAATTGACAGTCATGTTGCATTGATTAAGAATCAGAATAGATGTGTTGCTCATAAAACGGCATTGCTTCCATTTACAACTGAATGTTCCAGCCATGGTAACCTGTTCAGAGCAATGCCGCCTTGCCATTCCCTACTCTAAAATTGACTTAAAACTAACTTATTTCTTAACATTAAACAATGGTCTACAACCAAGAATGGCTTTCAGTTCTCCATTTCCCAAAATAACTAGCCTAGCTGTTTTTTAATAAATTTTCTGGCTGTGAAGGTGGCATCCTTCTTCAGCAACATTTTGTTTACGTAGGTTGAGAGTGCCTAGACAATCAGTAAGATTTTCTTTTTACTTTTTAAATAACACTTTGAATGAGCATATGTTCCACCTCAGTTTTCATCTCTTTAGTCTACCTTGTGTTTTGCATCTCAAGTTTGGTGAATTTATAAGAATTAATAAGAGTAAAATAACGTCCATATAAATGTAAATGAAAATGTTCACAGCTTCAGGTAATCCGTATGCCTGATTCTGTGCCTTATAATATCTGTTTTCTGCACAGTTACTGCTGTCCTAACATAATCGGTAGGTTTCTTCTAAATACCCTTATGTTTGTGACAAGATTGTACTGAGGCCAACTGAACTCTTTTTCAGGGTTGAAATATGCCATTGTTTTTTTTCTAATGTTAATTTTTTTTAATTAACTTCATCTGCCTAATTGCTTTTCTCTCCAGTTTCATTTCGTTGATTTTTGTAAGTGTCTTAATGGTTCTGTTATTATTACTAAGTTTGTTATGGATTCAGCAGAATAGTATTCCATTCCTAATAAATTTCTTGCATGTTTTCTCTTAAAGTGCTGAAACTTGATAGTATCGTAGGTTAATAGGTAGGAGATTATGGAGGAGCCTAGCCCCCTTTCCCGATTACCCCAGAGCACTCTCTCGTGAAGTGACTTGCTCACTGTCACGCAGTAGGCAAAAGGAGGCTGTGGGAATCAAACCGTGAGAGAGAGGAAGTAGTTCATTAACATCTCATAATATTAATCTCATGCATTAACTGCCAGATTAGTGTAATGTACTACAGCTTCTGTAATGGGGTCGGGTATGATATTCCGAGTCAAAACGATAAACCCAAAGTGGAAAAAAAATGTTTCAAATTGTCTAATATGCTTGTTTGAGCCTCCTGAAGACTGCTTATTAAGTGTTACTATGGTGTAAGTGAAGTTTGTCATGTAATATTATGTCTGATGTTTTTAATTCCTGTATTCCCTGCAGGGTTTGCAAAATACAGCTGCAGTTTGTTATGTATTATGATAATACATCTGATGTGTTCATCTCCTGATATTCCTTGCAGGGTTTGCTGAATATTGTTGCATTTCATCCTAAAGCTCTGTGTCTTATGCCATTTCATTCATGAGTGCTGATAGGTGGTTATGTGTTTTTTTTACCAGAGCACAACTCAAGTTGAGGGCAGCCAGCTTTTTAGTGGTTTACTGAGTGTCCAGAAGAACACACCCTGAGTGTGGAGCTGCCCACGGTGCCAAATGACCCAGCTAGATTTCTGTAAAAAATGAAGTGTACAGCTTGCTAGCTTCATGCAGTTACTACCAGGTGTGGAATGGCTCAACCAGTACTGCAAACACAGTATCTGCATTCATTTATGATGCTGCAGTGTCCTTGTGGCTTCATAAACCTGCAGTCTATCACCACCTGTTGATTCTACCATGTAACCGGTTGCACCTGTGGCAGGCTCGCTCTTTTAGCCACCCTAGTTACAACTCTGAGTCCAGTGGGTGAATTTATGGGTACCCATTACTGGTTGACTAGCAGGGGGGGCTCTGTTCCAGAGGTGCGGCAGGCACTAACAGTTCAAACAACGTTATTTAAGTTTTATTAATGTTGAGCAGGAGGTTTAAAGATAAAAGCTGTTGTTTTACAGCAGAGAAAGAGCATTGTTGATGAAGTAGTTCTCCTAGCACTTAAAAATGTTGACTTTTTCAAATATTGTAAGTATCACAGCACCATCCATTGATACACCACATTGGTAATGGAGATTGTGCATAATAGAGGGCTGAACAGTGAGTCTTGTAAAACATATTGGGATAGTGTTTATGGTTCCATATTCTAGTTAACTGGAGAACCAGTGGGATGAAATTCTGTTTATCCCACATGTCTATAACCTTTTCAGAGTAGATGACCACTAAGTGTGTCAAGTTGTTTACTTATAAATTTAGAAAGATCAAACCAACAAGTTTACATAGTTTGAGGTTATTTCTGAGGCACTCCATGATATACAAGAATGTTCCTTTTGTGTTCTAATAAGGGCTTAAGTCACATTGAGCATTACCTGTTTCCTCTTGGGAAATGGAGTTGCTGGTAATTATTACACCTTTCTAGCATCTCTGTGAGAAGGCTTGTAAATGAGATGAACAGATAGTAATTACTTGGTGTCTGTAATCCCTTCTTTGTACAGAGGTAACATGATAGCCTTTCCAGAAGTTTCAGAACACATTTGTAATATATTCAGTTATTTATGTAAAATGGCACGGAGACTAACATCATATTAACAGCTAGTCTGAAAAATACTCAAGGCAAATAATTTGCATCAATTCATCCATCCTTATTTTTTAGCAGTAAACTTCTGGTATTTTGAGGGTTTAAGTCAAGGCTGTATGCTAAAACCCCAGGAACCTGCATAGTTCACACTGCATATATTACTGTTTGATGGTAAATGAACAATGCCGTGAATCCTATATGTGTTTGGTTTTACAGTTCGGTTCTCATTAGTGCTTTCTTCTTTGGCAAATTTGCATGTTGCCCACGTGTTAGTAAGGCTTTTTGCATGATGCTGTAGTTCCCTCCACCACACCAAAGATTTGCCATATGTGAATTGCTCTTCTCTCACTTGCCTGTAGGTACTCTTGCCTCGTAAGAGTGTGTGTTTATGTAGGTTTATGTGTGTGTATGTGTGGGTGCGTGCGTGTGTGCATGCATGAGCGTGTGTGTGTGCATGCATGCGTGTGTGTGTGCATGCATGAGCATGCGTGTGTGCATGCATGAGCGTGCGTGTGTGTGTGTGTGTGTGCATGCGTGTGTGTATGCACATCCTGCTTTGGGTTGGTGGCCACTTCAGGATAAGTCTGTGTACATCGTGTCCACCAAGTGCTCTCTGCAGCTCTGCTTTTGATTAAGCAGGTAATCAGAGAACAAATAAATTGAGTTAATATTTTTGATTACATTGTCACTAGCTAATATGCTTAGTAGCAGAATCAGTAGTCTGTTTTACCAGGGTTCAGCAATTGGTAAACTACAAGCCCATAATACCTTTGATTACTTGTATTGATGCATTGATGTTTTACGTAATAATTCATCCCTTTTGCTGCTTTGTAGTAGTTTGCTGACAATATTTCTCGTTTCTCTGAGATTTGGTAGCTTGTGTTATTCTCTTGTGGTTGTCTGTGACATGAAAGATTTTATATCTGGCACTATCTGCAGTAGGTTTGCAGTTTTTGTTCTATGACAACTAATTGATACATATGTTCTGAATACCTTAAGAGAAGAAAGTGTTGAAGTGATTTATGGTTTGGGTCTAGACTGACTTCCCACAGTGGTCCTTTCTGGATGTATATAATTAGACAAAGACTGATTGCTCAAACGTTCTCATATTTCTTAGATACAAATGTGTATGCGGTGTATGGGTTTTGCTTTGAATTGAAAAGGCAAAGACAAGTAATCACTAATCACTAAAGCTGTTACACAGAGACCCTGCCATAATTGTATTATCTGGAGCAGAGATGAGACTTCACTGTGAAATACTTTACTTGCCAGACACTTTGTCCTTTTTGGAAGTGATGCCTACAGGCTGGGCAAGCCTACACATGTAGATATCAAGGAGGGAATAGGTATCATGTGACATCTTCAAGTCTAAATTTAAACTGGAATTGATTACACTGCACAACAGTAAAAGATGATAAATCCAAGAACCACAAAGCCAGGAAACTCAGAAGAAATTTTATTCAGTAAATCTTTCTAGCACCTTGGCTCTTCAGCCTTTTCAGAGTATACACTTACATAAAAAAAACTGCAGTTAATATACTACCACTAATTACCACATAAACTTATTAAAACAATTAATTAGTTCATTATATAAAAACTGTCCAATTAACTTCAGTGGTAAGACCTTTAGGAATTAATGTATCATATTTCAATATAAAAATCGATTCTTTATATAACAATCTGTTCTTCATATGCACATCATCAAATTGTCCAACACAAATTTGTTGTAAAACAGTGGCTTGTATCCTTTGAATATTAGTTATCCTTTCCATATTAGTGTTGTGATGAATATTTTCTTGGAATTGATTAGAGTTTCATCCTTTTTAAGTGGTTGTGACGAAGTGCATGATCATGTGAGGGGGAGTCCACATGTACTTCGTTTATGCATTATTGGTGAATTTTTTGTGCATGATCGTGTGAGGGGGGTCCACAGGTACTTAGTTTATGCATTATTGTTGTATTTTGTGGTCCTAATCTGACTGACATTTTAGTACCATTCTGCAAGATAGTTTGTTTTAACATCAGGAGACAGTTGAATTAAGGGGGTTTAGTTCTTTACCCTACTATTATGCAATCTGGAGTATGGTATGTTTATAGCTGTGGGTTTGTTGAGGGTGCAGTGGACTTCCACCTGGAATTTTTTTTTTATGTTCATTGTATTTGATGGCTTTGTGGGACTTCATTTTTTGTTTTTGCCAAAATATGTGCCAATGTAAGTAGCATGAATATTATGTTACAGATCCATTGGTAAACTTGGGGAGTAATTCTGGTTCTGTACCCAAAGGCATAGCTTGCTGGTTGCCCAATCCTTTTGTCCACAGACTAAGACTTTAGATTGTTTTTAGGAATGTGGCTTCAGGTACTTGGATATGGGTCAGATCACATTAAAAAATAAGTTACCAAGACCTTTCAGTGGAAGTTCTTGAACATTGATGTTGTAATCTAGAATGCTTTCTCAGTCTGTTGTGTGGTTAGTAATAATTATTTACTTGAAGCCAAGGATACTTTTTGCTAACACTTAAGCATTCATTGTGCTTAAGGGTTTATCTGACGTCATATTTAGTTGGGCATATTTTCATGAATACAGAATGTAAACCTGTAACATTAAACATTAATGCCATACTCCCCTTTTTGTTACATCTCTCTTAGTTATTTCAGTGTAGCTATGACTTTAGCCCCACACCCACTAGTATTCCATATTACTCTATTTGCTCCTTTCTCTAGTTACTATGACGTTTTCATCACTACCTTAACATGTAACATCAGTAGATGAGTCCTACCAGTCTAGGAAAGAAGGCCTGCAGAAATTTAAATTCTGCAGTGCCCTGGCACTGAGAGGAAAAGGATCTGGCTACTGAAAGAAGTCAGTCGTTGCGCCTCTGAGGATGCTGCTATTTTTTGCTACCGTTCCTTAATTGTTGGGACTGCAGCATACTGTGACACAACTTAGTGTTTGTTATGCAAACCTCACTTCCTGCAGTGCAGGGTAGTTGTTTTCTTAAATCCAGTATGACATGTTGTGCCTCTTTCTTGTCTCTGCAAGGGAGTTTTACAGGAGGAACTCTCCCATCTCCCCAGTAGGTGAGCCTTGTGTTGGCTGCTGAAACATGCCCTCTCCAGATGACCAACTGATTTCCACATTTACTTCTTAATCCAAGGTTATAGGTTGCACAGAGAGACAACTTGCACATGCACCAACAAGGCTGGCTTTGTCACATGTCCAATAGTCTCGCCTTAACAGAATGCAAGAGCAAATTCTGAACAGTGTAGCCTCAGCTAATTAAGAACCACAAAGTCGCCCAACTTCTGTGTGTGCAGTATCATCACAGAAGAGCATTAATGCTTTCTGTTTGGCATAGATGAGTAGCTAAGTAGTATTTTACTTTGGTCTAAAATGCTTTGAGACTGAAGTGTGACAACAGTCAGTAGAAGGATTCACATCAAGGTTTGTAGCTGCGATTAAGGTCGTAGCCTGTTATAGGTCCCCAACCATGTCCCAAGACTCTCACTCCATGTTCTTAAGCACACTGGAAACTGTTACGGTCCAACCCAACATTCTCATACTAGGTGACTTCAACTACCCCTCCATCAACTGGGAAAACTAATCATTCACCAATACACTGGCCCAACACTTCCTGGAATTCATCAATTCCAATACCTTGGACCAGCTCATTCTTACCCCCACTAAAGGAAGCAACATCCTTGACCTGGTTATTACTAATGTGGGCAACCATTGATCTACACCAATAGTCAATTCCTCCCTGGTTAGATCTGACCACAAACTAATCACCATGGTATTCCACATCCCCCCCCCGCAAAGGTAACCACCATGAAAAACTTCTCCAAAGCTGATTTTGGGCTCCTAAAAACAGAGGTGGCTAACTTCACGGCACCCATGTCAATGGAAAATAGATGCATGACTGCCGAATCATACACCAATGCACTGTAAGAACACATACATAAATGCATGGAACTAGCCTTACCCAGCAGAATCAAGATGCTCTCCTCCAAAAAAAAGGAAGGCAATGTGGTGGTCCCCTGCCATTACTAAACTCTACAATAGAAGAAGAAACTGTTGCAGAAAAAGGTGAAGCCCCAAGACTGGAAAAACTCCCTTATTAGCCTCAACATAAAGTTGAGATCCCTCATCAAAACCTCTAAAGCCAGCTATGAAGGCAGAAATGCGGCAGATACTAAAAACAACCACAAAGCCTTCTATAGTTATATCAAGAATCTCCATGTCAATACCCAGGTTTGCTCTGAGTTACTGCACAATGGTACCTCCTGCACTGAGCCAGCAGATATTGCCAACATACTAACTCACAGATTCAGTGCCAACTTTACCCCTCTCTCCCCCCTTAAAGGACCAATCACAGTACCGGAGGAATGCAAGTCACCCAACATTACTGCAGCACAGGCTAAAGCTGCATTGTCCAAGGCCAAGAATACAGCTTCCAAAGGACCCAACAATATCCCTGGTTGTATTCTACATGAACTACAGAGTGAATTGGCACCACATCTGTGTGCCCTGTTCAGTCACAGCCTCACCTCAGGCTTTGTCCCTACCGAATGGCGCACTGCTGCAGTCATCCCTCTCCATAAAGGGGGAGTGGCTACAGACCCTGGGAATTATCACCCCATTAGCCTGACAAGTCTGATATGTAAGGCTATGGAACGCATCATCATGGACCTAATTATCAAGGATATAGGGAATCTCTAAACTCTAGATCCCACTCAATTTGGTTTTGTGAAAAGGTAGACCATGCCTGTTCAACCTGGTTGACTTCTTTGAGTCAGTCATCAGAGCTGTGAATGAGGGCAAGGCAGTCCATACAGTCTACCTCGATCTGGCCAAGGCCTTTGATACCATTCCCTACTCAGAAATTATTGATAAACTCACCAAACTAAGCATCAACCACTATATCACTACGTGGGTTGCAAAGTGGCTCACAGATAGAGCCCACAATGTGAAAGTAGCAGACTCCAAGTCAGACTGCTGACCAGTCACGAGTGCAGTCCCACAGGGATCGGTCCTGGATCCTCTCCTGTTTGACATCTACTTCTCAAATGTCCAGGCCAACACGGAGGGACTCTGGCTGACGAAGTTCGCAGATGACTGCAAGCTGGGAGCCATTATTAACTCCCCAAATAATGTAGACATCCTACAGAAAAGCCTCACTGAGACCAATGATTGGTGTCAAAACCATGGCCTTAAGCTTAATGCCAAAAAATGCATCATCCCCTTTGGGAAAAACTCAGTTCCCAGTAATTACCACATCGATGAGAGTCCACTGAACACTGTATTATAAGAGATCTGGGGACACAGGTTGACAGCAACCTTTCCTTCGACCACCACATTGCCACTGTGGTCAGAAAGTCCTTCTGTGTGGCACATCTCATTACAAGGGTTTTGCATCCAGGAAGAAAGAGGTCATCTCTCTCTACTCTTCCCTCATTAGTCCAATCATCGAGTATAATGTCTCATTTGGAATGTACCTCACTAGACACATGTAACAGCTGGAAAGGCCACAAAAGTACCTCACGAAGAGGATCCTAGGCCTTAAACACATGTCCTTCATGGACAGACTCAAAAAACTCCAGCTATTCTGTGTTTCATATGGTCTACTAAGAGGCGATCTCTGCTTGACTTACAAAGGCATGTCTGACCCAGCTCTGTTAGAAATGCTACATCTAAAGAAATCCCAATCGCTCGGCACCACACTCTCCACAGACCTCAACCTCATTACCACAATCAACAGAACATGCTGGAGGGACAGGTTCATAACCCAGAGACTGCCTATCCTCTGGAATAGACTGCCCATACATGTCAAGCAGAGCACCTCACTGACCCTCTTCAAGAAAAATCTTGATGATGAGTGTATGGGAAATAGAAATTTCACCTTGGGGATTACTCCAGTGGCTCTGCTTGATAGAGGCAATGGGAACTAATGTCGGGCTGCACGATGCCAGAGCACTTCTATGGGCTAGGCTTCTAAAGGCTCCGGGGCCATTAGCCTACTACGCACCTATGACATTGACAGTTAAAGATGTCTACAAGTATCACTTTTTAAAACCAAAATACCTTATAATATGTGTAATATTTAGATAGTGAATTGTTTTGACATACTGGGCATTTACCTACAGAGCTGGTTGTAAGTTAATTTTAAATTTTAAAACATGCGCTTTACAATTTTAACTAAGAGCGAATGAGTACAAATATGAGGAGTTGATAGAAATTATTGTGTCCTACCAGTAGAAAAAAACTTTGTTATAAACATTTTCATAGATGGATTGCATTTGCCTTTTTTCAGAAGAATTTTTAATAGTGAATCTAACAAATTTATCTCAGGCTTCAGCTAATCACCATGAATAAAAATAAGGTGAAAGGCATATATCTCAGAAATAAGCACAGTACAAATATGCTATTTTTCAACATGTCTTGTATATAAAGTTAGGTTGACAGGTTTAGGTTATATTCTCCCACTTCAAAAAGGGATCAACTTAGTGTTCAGAGGTCTGTAGGCAAGTACTACACTAGCTTCCAGTGTGGGTCATTTTAAGCCTGCACTATTTTGTTATTTTCAGAGCTGGGAATTAAACCCTGTACTTTGTGTCTGTGAGGTAAGCTTTTTAACCATTATACCAAGCCCCAATTCAGCAGCATAAAAAAGAGAGAGAACGGAAGTGGTAATTATGCTGAATAACACACACACACACACACACACACATATATATATATATATATATATATATATATATATATATATATATATATATATATATATATATATATATATGGGTCTACTTCAGTAGACCGAAATCCCACTTACCTGACTTTCAAAAGGCCGAGATGAAAAACCTGAAACTCCAGAAGCCTGATCACTGGGAACACCAACAGATCATCATGGGTAAATAACTGCTTGGCCAGCATGTTGACTTTTGCCCCTTATCTCCGTGGTAGTGTGATCTCAGAGTTGGTATATTTAATTAGGGGGTTGCAAGGTGCAGCCCCCCACATGGGAAGGTTTTCTTTGCTTTAGTGTTAGTGTGTTTGTGGGGTTGGGTGAGCGGTTGCTTACCCATAGTGATCTGCTGGTGTTCCAAGCAGTCAGTCTTCTGGAGTTTCTTTTTTTTGTCTCAGTCTTTTGTTAAGTCAGGTAACTGAGATTTTGGTCTACTGAAATAGAAACAAATTTATTGCTGGAAAGCTTTTGGCTTGACACCCTTCCTCAGTGCTATAAAACAATACACATTTCATACAATTTACATAGGATTACCTAAAAAGCACATGACATCAGCCAGCCTATCATAACTTTTCATACCTTTCCCCCAACTCTTATAATGTTCACATTTAATTATTAAACACTTACATAGCATTCATAAAAATTCTAAATGCATTTCTTAAAACCAACATTCACAATAAAATAACATTATACATAGAGAAATAGACCTATATATATATATATATATATATATATATATATATATATATATATATATATGGTTCCACATCATAATCTCAAAATATTGAAATCTTGAATTTCAGTATTTTGAAACTAATAAGTCGAACCATTCACAGTCCCGAAATCCACAATCACGAACATACATACACCATACACCACATAACACACACACACCATTCTACCCACTGCACACAAACCACACAGCCCTACACTACATGTAAGCTTTATATATACCAACTTCAAGATCGCACATAACGAAAACAAAATCACACCATGGCATTCTACACTCACTCACGTGCACACACACACACACAAACACACACACAAATACACATCATACATACACAAACACCAACACGTCCAACACTCACACTGATAGTTACACCTCCCTACCCTTACCCACACATGCACACGCACACACACACATACACACATACACACATCACACATCACACATCACACATCACACATCACACATACACAAACACAAACACAAACACCAACACATCCAACACTCACACTCACACCTCCCTATCCTTACCCACACATACAACGTACAAAAACACACACAAACACTCGCTCACCTGCAATTTCAGAAACCATCCCAGCCAAACACTTCACACAACTTACCAGAAATGCATAAGCGTGGATTCGAGATATTTGAATTCGCTGTTATGCACTTTTGGCATTCTGCATTTTGAGCTTCATGGTTTCAGAATACTGAAATTCAAGATTTCAGTATTTCAAAATTATGAAAGGGAACCCCTGCAGCTACTCAGGCTGCTGACAGTTGTCTTCATCAGTGTGAGCAAAGGGATGGGCATGTGCAGATAAATGGGTATACCTAGTCCTTGCTGTAATTCAGGGTGCCCACTTCACTATCAGTAAGTGGGTTTAGGGCTGTATCAATAACCCTGCTGTTGGGATGTCATTGGGGACACAAGCGGCCTTGTGGTTGCCTATCTTATAACTCTTCTGGATGACTCTTGCCTGTGAACTGTTCAAGGTCCATCCCTAGTACAAGGGAATGAATCCTCCAAATTTAGTTGGAGGAGGTGTGAATATCCACAGGCATGGGGGTGAAAAGGTTGCAAGAAAGAAATACTAATACCTTCAGAGGTCTTCAACAAGTGTTTGTAAATTAAAAAGTTCTCCACAGCATTTTCTTTCTTTTTTCTCAATTTTCTTATTAGTTTTTCTGAAGAATGTTTAATTTGTCATGCTTTACAGGCTGTAATTATGCTTTTTTGTTCTGTAAGAGACCAAAATAGAAGAAATTAAAACAAATTAAATTAAACTAGGCAAGAGTTCACATAGACAGAAAATGTGGTTCATTTAATGAAACAAGAAAGGAGCAGGTGCTAACACTCCATATTAATAACTGGCATGATTCTCCCAGAAACAAAGAACTGACAGCAGGGTTTATACATGTTTAATACATGCACAGCTGTAACACGTTGCTAAGATAGTTTTTACATGGGAGTGTCTGGCACCTGCACTATTAGAATAGTGAGCATTAATTTGTTTGGCAGCTCTGTAGTGGGCGATACCTTTCAAACATGAATATTGGCATGAAAATGTGAAAATATTACATCTTCAGACATGCTCTGTGCTCACATTAAAATCGGCCAATTTACACTAACTGTAGTTATTTCATGTCTGTGTTGCAGCTTACACGAGCACATCAGATTTACTTTCTATGAAGAAAAAGTTGTTCAGTCATGTCCTGTTTGCCTTCCTTACACATGAAGCTTAAGTACAATTATTTGAGAACCTTAAACACACTGTCCTACTTGGACCAAACGTTAGCAGAAGTGATGGCTATTTATATTGCGGTAACTGCTGTACATTTCACAGCAGCAGCACTGAATGAGTTTCATTTTCTTTCTGACCGGTCCACGCACTTGAAAGTACTACATTTAAGTAGTGGACTTGATTTATCCAAAAAAGAACTTGAAAATAAAGTATTTATAGGTTATAGTGAGATTTGACCTGAAAAGATCTCTTATGAGGAGACGGTCATTCTTGGCTGCATTAGGACATATAACCTGAGCATAGGAGAAACATGATTTACTGTTTCTTCTCCTTTGTCAGTATAGCGGAGCTGTTATTAAGCCATAGTTCTGAGACAAAGCTTTTCTTATTTTTTATTTATTTTTTTTTTGCAGTTAGCCCAAACCAGAATGCTCGACCATGCAAAACTCCGTGTTCACTGAGATCGACTTGTTCTAACTGTACAAGCCAAGGAATGGAGTGCATGTGGTGTAGTGGTACCAAGCGTTGTGTCGATTCAAATGCATATGTCATCTCTTTTCCATATGGGCAGTGCCTCGAATGGCAGACAACTGCATGTCCCTGTAAGTACTTGATACATTATGTCTGTATTTTTCATATTAACTTCACCAGTTGATATGTTGTTGTAGAACATGATGCCAGCATGAACAGTCACTTACAAGATAGTTTTTTTTTCATTTTGTAGCAGTACATTTGAAAGTTGCAGTTTTATACATAGAAGGAGTTGATAAGTATTTGAACTTCTTAATGGACTGCTGGCATATTACTAAAATGCATCACTAAAAAAATATATATATGCGTAGCAGTGTTCTCTTCAGCCATCTTACAATAAGTCAGGCGGATTTGTTAATATGCAACACTGCTTTCGGGTTGCACGATACAAGGCCAGTTACTGACAGAGAAAGCTTTTTCGAATTTATAAGTTGCTCCTTTTGAAAGTGCAGGTACTGTGCATCTGTAAAGGTAACAACAGAATGAAAGTGAGTATTGAATTAGTAATGTTTAGATCAAAATAACCCTCCCATCAAATGCCTTTCATGTGCCGGAGTTAGTAGTCAGATGTAACATTTGAACTTTATACATGCAGCGGTGCAAATTATTTTGAATTTTTGCATTAGTGTTTGAGCTTGTAATCTTTGTAGCATTCTCTTCTGCTTAATGGATTTTCTTGAAGTTTTACTTAACAAGCACAAAGGTGATAAAGAAACTATCTACCCATTGAGAACCAAGCCTTGCATCCAGATTGCAGTCCTGCTTCCTGACCATCTGGCTTAGGGGCTTATGTTGTTTTAATATGAGTCTTCTCTATTCATAGGATCATAGGTTCATATGAGGTTACTGGGCTACTGGCCCTGGGGCGCTTCCAAGCCTAGCCAAGAGTTTATCCCCAAAAAGAAACCTCAGTCAGCACCTGTCGCCCCTGTTAATAAGTAACACAGGTGGAACCCTTGGGACAGATTTGTGGTTTCCCATCCCCTCATCAAAGTTGTGCTTGAAGAGGGGTTGGTAAGGTACTCTGACTTGTATGGGAAGTCTGTTCCAGAGATGGGGCAGCCACTGGCAGACAAACCTGTCTCTCCATCAGGTTTTGTTGATGCTGCATATTAGATTCAGGCCTTTTGAGTGGTTAATGCGTGAGGAGTTAGACTTACAGATATGGAGCATCTCTAGTAGGGCAGGGTCCAAGATTGCCTTGTACATGAGACACAGATCACCCCTGAGCAGTCTGTATAGTACCGAGTAGAGTGATAGTGATTTGAGCCTGTCTGCATAGGACAAGTGTTGGAGGCCATGGATTCTCTGTGAGATATTTCACTGGCCTTTCAAGTTGGTGCAGATGTTTGGAAAGGTACATCCCAAATGGG
This sequence comes from Protopterus annectens, assembly GCF_019279795.1. Taxonomy (NCBI): domain Eukaryota; kingdom Metazoa; phylum Chordata; order Ceratodontiformes; family Protopteridae; genus Protopterus; species Protopterus annectens. The sequence continues at coordinate 143,275,449 of NC_056748.1, read as the reverse complement.
GAGTTATACTCTGTTATTGGTCTAATAAGGAAGGGGTACAGAAAGGTAATAAGCTCCTTTTTTCTGGATGCAATCCCTTTACTTATGAGATGAACCAAGTAAAAGGCTTTTCTGACCACTGCCACTACATGATGGTTGAATGTGAGGTTGTTATCAACCTGAGTGCCCAGGTCTCTCACCACAGGTTGTGTGCTTAGGGGGTTGCTGTTGATGTGGTAATCAGTATGGGTCGTGCTTTTGCCGAATGGTATGAAGATACATTTTTTTGCATTTAGCTTGAGGGCATGACTTTGGCACCACTCATTAGTTGCTGTGAGACCCCCTTGCAGTATGTTGACATCATCTGGGAGTCAGTGACAGCACCCAACTTACAGTAGTCCACAAACTTGTTCAGCCACAAGCCTTTTGTCTTTGCCTGGACCTGTGAGAAATAGATGCCAAACATTAGGGTCCCAGGACAGATCCCTGGGGAACTCCACTAGTGACAGGTCTGCTGCCTGTTTAGACTTCGAGGGTCCTGTCAGTGAGTCAGTTGGCCACCCACCTGATATGATAGGGATTTATGCCAAGTTGTGTTAGCTTTTCAATGATGCCTGAGTGGGGGATTGTGTCAAAGGCCTTAACCAAGTCAGGGTAAGCTGTATGTGTACTGACATTCCCTCATCCAGGACTTTGGTGACAGTCTCAAAAAAGTCTTTCATGTTCAACAGGCAAGATCTGCCCTTGACGAATTCAAACTGTGTGGGCTCAAGTGCTTGGAGATTGCCTATGTCCTTGTTTATGAGATCCATAATAATACACTCCATGGCTTTACAGATCAGACTTATCAAGCTTATGGGGTGATAGTTTTCAGGATCAGTAGTGACACCACCTTTGTGCAAGGGGATGACAATGGCAGTTCTCCACTCTGCTGGAATGAAGCCAGTACTTAAGCTGTGGTTGAATAGGGTGCTCAATGGTGAAGCCAGTTGTTGCTGGAGATGGTGCAAAATACATCCCGGGATACTATCAGGTCCCATAGAAGCTGTATTCTTTGCCTTGGATAGGGCCTGTAACACTTGATCTACAGAGATGTGATGTGCAGGATAAGTATCAGGGATGTCGAAAGGGCCTTGGGGGGGGGGGGGTGAGTGAAGTTTGTGCTGAACCTATCTGCTAGCAGGCTGACTAAGTCAACAGGATCAGTGTAAGTGATTCTGTTAAGTACTAATTCAGAACAAACCTGGGCTTTGCCACTGAGGTTCCTGACATAACTGAAGAAGACTTTATGGTTTTCCTTTGTTGTGGAGGCTAGTTTCGTAATTGGCCTTGGAATTTTTCACTTGTGATCTTATTTGCTTGTTGAGGCTAAGGAGGGAGTTTTTCCAATTTGGAATTTGTTCGCTTTTCCCCTTGAACAACAGTTTCTTCCTTTTGTTGTAAAGTCTTTCGATAGAGGATGTCCACCCGACAGGTTTGTGCTTCTTTGTGGAGCAGGTTTTAGTTCTATTGGGTATGGCTGAGTCCATGCAGTTGTACAGATGCTTGTATACTGCATTGGCATAGTGTTCAGCATTAGTTGTCTGCATCCTCTGAGGGGGGTGGTCGTGTGAAGCCACAGAAACCCTCACTTGGGAGGTTGTAGTCCGCTTTTGAGAAGTTTTTTAGCTTGATTATGGTTGAGGGGGTGCGAGAGAAACTTTAAATGAGACAGTCCCATGATGTGATCTCACTAGGGAGAACATACTATGGGAATGGTGCAGCAGTCACCCATGTTGCTCTGAACCAAGACCGGAATGTTTTCTGTACTTGTGGAGGATGAGACAAGCTGGTCTAGTGCATTAGAACTGATGAAGTCGAAGAATCATTAAGAGAGTGCATTAGTGCAAGAATAGTTCACCCAGTCTATGGTGAGGTAGTTGAAGTCACCAAGGATCAGGGTGTTAGGGGGCACCTTGATCGAGGCAAGTAGATCCAGGTAAGAGAAGTGGGTATCCTAAGTCATGGGTCTGTAGCTAGCTATAGCTTGGATGGGCGTCTTGCCCAATTGTCAGTTGTACTTGGAGTAGTTCCAATGCATCATGCTGGCAAACCAGTCTGGAGGTGTGCCTGTCCTTAATGAAGATAGAGACACCACCACCCTTAGTCTTCCTGACCTCATTCTAGGGTCAGAATGTGTGGAATGAGGTAAGGCAGGTGTGCTCTCTACAGCCCTGCACTAAGTTTCCGTGACCGCACAGACATCAGCATCTTCCAGTGCCTCCACTGAGTACATTTTCAGGTTAAAGCTCCTAGCATTTAGCAGCATGACCTTCAGTTTGATTTTTGACAGATCTTTTAAACTGGACGGTTTGTCTTTGGGAGATTACCTAAAAAAGGCACAATGGGGGAGGCAAGAGCATTGGCTGGGATCTGGAAACCCAAAGCTGACAGGTGAAGGCCATCCCTGACAAAGCATCGAGGCCTGTCGACCATGTCATCCCAGGCAGACAGATACTGGATACCTTTGGAATGACACCAGAAACTAAGTCAGTTGTTGAAGTCAGTCATTTTTGTTGGTATTGTGGTGTCATTCTTGGTGAAGATAGGATGCTTAGGGCTAGGGTCATACCTGCCTGGAACATATACTCTGAGAGTTCAATTATGTCTGTCTTCATATAGTCCGTGGAGGTACATCTCAAGTCATTTACACCAACATGTACAGTGACATAGTTGTACTTGTACAGAGACTTAAGTCCGTGCATGATTTGGTGGATTCTGGCACAGGATAGACAACTGTCCATGACCTTCTCCTTGTCGAGCCTGGTGAGAGGGACAATGGTGTGTCTCACAATTGCATTACCAATGACTAGTGTGTTTGGTTTATTATGTCTTGTGGGCTGTGTTTGTGAGAGACTGGTGTGTTGTCTGCTGTCTGTGATGTGCTTGGTGTTGTGTGTGGAATGTGAGTGTGTTTTGGAAGTCTCTTCTGTTTAGGTAAGTTTTTATTGAGGACCTTTGCATAGGTGTGTGTGTGTGTGTGTGTGTATGTGTGTGTGTGTGTGTGTGTGTGTGTGTGTGTGTGTTGTGCTTTGCTGTGTGATGTGAGTGGTGTGATGTTTGTGCTGGCAATCTCCTCTTTGTCGGGATTATTGACTGTGGTGCGAGAGAGCATGGACTCTAGGTTACTGATATACATGCATTTTTCACAGGTGGAAGAATTATGTGCTAGGAGAAGAGGGTTGTCAGTAAACATGAGGCAGTTGCTACACTATCTCAGTATGCCTATGTCAACCAGGTTGCCAGGAGAAAGTGATGAGAATTGTCCAGACATAGTGTTCTGGTGGACTTATGCAAAGAGGGTTTTGATAAGGGTTTGCCCACAAGAACCTTCTTCAATGTAAAGTAACTGGCCTGAAGCACAAGTGCTAAGACCAAAGCTAAAAATACTTAGAATAACAGATAAATGTAATTAGGCTACTAACCAGCAATAGTAAATGCACCCAAATAAAGGCACTTGAACACTTAAGAGCACACAGCTAAAATAAGGTAAAGTATAAAGAACACAGTTACAGTAAAAACAGCTGAGTAAAGTGTATTTTTTTAAGGTGGAGAGGGAGGAAACAGAAGGTAGTTCAAGATTAGGGAACTCGGGGGGGTTGGCCTTCCCAAATGCTCTCCCTCTACTTAGTACACTGAGCTGATGAGATAGGACAGGGAGGAGTGTTCAAAGTCAAAGAAGCAAGGGAGTAGTCCTACCCAAATGATCTCACTGCACTATGTTGAGTGATCAAATGAAATTGGACTGGGAGCAGTGACCAAAATCAGATTTACAGCAGGGGCAGGCAAATCCAAAGCCACCAAGTTTAAGACTACAACAACAGTTAGGAGGGAGGGCAGGAAAATACAACATAGGACAGAAACAATAAAGCAAATGTATAAATACAGCACAGTACAAATCGAGTTGCAAAAAAGTGTACTTTTCAGTTTGGAATATCAGATGGTAATATAATCCAAGTCAGCCAGGAGAATTTAGCTGCATCACCTCTGCACAAATTCAGACTCATTGTTTCTCTTGTAACAGTATGCCTTGCAGAAGGGACCTTCATACCAACTGTTAGTAATACTGTCTTCTTATGGGTCTACTTTATATGGTCGACTCCTCAGAAAGTTGACTTTCATATGGCAAGGGGACAAGCCCCCCTGCACCCCTAATGGGGGGTCCACCCCCCCACCCCATATCTTAAATATACCAACTCCTAGATCGCAATACACTGCGGAAGAGGAAATTTTTCCATTCCGCACTGTACGGAGATAGTGGTTCCCCATGGTCGGCGTTTCGAAAATCGATCCTATGGTCTCGGCCATATGAAAGTTGACTTTCTGAAAAGTCAACCATGTGAAGGGGACCCCCTTCTTATACAGGTCATTTTTTTTTTCTTTTTCTTATATTGACTAGGTAATCTCACTAGACAAAGTATGCCTTTTCAGGGAACACTTTCTAGTTAAAAGAAGTACTCTCAGTTACACAACAGCTAAGTGGAGACTGAAAGACTCAAAGTCAGGACTAAGGCATGAAACTTGACAGCAGATCAAAGCTTTAATCCTTTGAACTAAACTTATAAATCGCTAAGATGAAATAAAAATTCATGCTCCTATGGGGAATATTACTCTAGCTGCCAAACTGTAGCATTTTGTATTACCAGCAAGTGAGTTATGGGGCTGTATGGTCCTTGTTTTTTTTTTATGCGTGTTTGTATTTATTTATTTCATGATTTCTTTATTTGTTGAGCCTGGTTGATCCACTAGGACTTTTTTCAATCTCAGTCCAGGAGCGATGCCTGATTAAATGTCTTGCTCAGAGTCACAGAGCAAATAAATGGAGTCCATAGGAATCAAACCCTGGCCTAACTGCTAGGGATGTGTTAGTTAACTACTGTGCACCTTGGATTAGCACTGTCACAATAACTGCACATAAGGAACATATTTTTAATCATGTAAGACATTTAAAACATCAGGAATATAATACAATAAGTATATGAAAAGGTGACATAATTTCATACTATGATATAGAATTGCCTTACAGTAACAACTTAAATTTACCAGAAACAGACCCTAATAATAACAATTTAACAACACTACTAAGGAAATTATTCACAATGTATGTTCAAGAACAACATTTGTTTCAGATTGTAAAAAAACTACTGGGGAATGGAACATAGTAGACATTGTTTTCATAAAGAAATTACAGTTCATGTCAAGATTTACTACTGTTGATGTGCAGTTATAATGTGGCTATAAAGGTTAATTTCTTGCTAGATAATTCTGCCAATCTGGCATCTAAAGCAGTGTCCAAGGAAATTAATAGATTATATGGAAGCAAATGGTCACTATGTAAAACTAATTGGAGTGATGTTCTGTTTTAAAAGAGAAATTGTTAGAATGCAAAAAATCCAATTTAACATCAGAATCTAAGCACACAACATAAGGAGGGTGTTATTTCAATAAGATACTTGATTAAGGTGAGAGACAAAAAATATAAGAAATTGAAAAGAAGCCAAACTAGAATTTTTAAAATTGAAATAAACAAACTGGGCAAACACATTAAGTATAGTGTGAGACAAGATCAAGGAAACATTGAAGAATGTTTATATAAAGATATTGAGCTTGATAGGAAACCATTTTCTAGGTACATAAGATGTGGAAGGAGTAAAGACAAATTAATAAACTGTGTGTAGAGTCTAAAATGTATACTCAGACACAACAGATTGTAGATATATTTATAAAATCTTATGCAGAACAGTTTAGTTCCACAAAGGGGGTGATAAGTTGTCCTGGTGGCATCCAGGTAACCTCAGATACTAAAATCAAATTAGATTATATTGAAAAAGAGCTATGCAAACTGGATCCAAACAAAGCACAGTGTTGAGACAGAATTAGTAGTAATGACATGTGAACACTTCAACAAGAACTTAGTACCATTATATCTATTATTTACTACATTGTATAAATATGGGGAGATTCCTCAAGACTGGAGACATGCACGTATTAAACCTGTCTTTAAGAGAAAGGGAAGTAGAACAAACCCAGAGTCATATAGGGCCTTAAGTCTACATTCATATTGTGGAAAAATAATGGAAAAGTTAATATTGAATTAGTTATTGTCAGAACTGGATAGGTTGGGATTTGAAACCATATATCAGCATGCATAAGTTGAAAATAAATCTATTAGCACCTGTAATATGATGTTCTAGAACAATGTAACAACAGCTATGAATGAAAAATGTGCTGTGATGTAATTGATATAGGTTTAACTTCAGTATTTGACATGGTCATGCACAACAAAACACTGATCAATAAATTAGAACAAGTAGGTATTGATGTACTCTTGATAAGATGAATAGCTGCAAGCAGGACATGACCAAGTATCATACAGCAACTGGACAGGTCAAATCCGTGGTTACAGTCAGGGTGTCCCACAGGGCTCTGCCTGGCCATACTTGTTTAGATTGTGTCTTTCAAATCTATCGTTTTTATCTGAGGTATTCTACAGTCTGTATGCAGATGACTTGAAATTGGGTAAACTGATTAGATGTGGTACAGATAGAGCATGTCTGCAAAATAACTTGATTAAATTGACCATTTGGTCACAGGAGAATAATATGCTGATAAAGATATCAAAACCTAAGCGTATGAAATTTGGAAGACATAAATTGAAAGGTGAATACTTAATACAGCACACAGTGATTGAAACAATAGTCGTTTAAGGATCTGGGTGTATGGGTAGATCCAGCTTTGAATTTTTCTAATTATAACAACAAATTGGTTAATAATAGTTATGGGAATATAGGTTGCATAAAAAGGTATATAAAGTCTAAAAAGTCAGAAATAATGAAGTCATTGTTAGTTACTTTAGACCCAAGCTTGAGTATGAAGTAACAATGTGGAAACCTTATAAGAAAACAAACATGAGTAAACTGGAAAGACTACAACAGAAATATACCAACGGCATCCATGGATGTGAAAATTTAAGTTATTATGAAAGATGAAAATATCTGAACTTGTACAATGTCTCTCATAGATATTTAAGAGAAGATCTTATTCAGGTATATAAGGCATTTAGAGACAACTACCTCGGGGAATGTTTGAGGTTATCAAAAAGTACTAGAGAGTCATCAGACAACCTATGTAGGAGATTCTATAGGAATGAGAAGTGTACTAACTGGTTCTCTGACAGAGTAGCTGATGCATGGAATAGGCTATCACAAGCACTGGTTTAAATATTTTTAAAAAACAGCCTGGGCACTTATTATGAGAACAACTGTTTTGGTATATTGGCAGACTAGAAGGATATTAATGCCTCTGCTTGAAATATATGTATGTATGTAAGTAACTTTTGGAAACTTTTATTTAGATTTGAATACATTCAGTTGAGAGTTTTTAAAACATGCCTGTTTGCATTGTGTTACTAAAACAACTGTGTGTACAACAAAGTCCATCCAGATCTATTTCTTTTATATGCTCTATTGCAACCATTCATACTTAGAAAAGTACTAGTTTAGCCTAGAGTTAAATGTTGTTTCTTTTGGCTTATCCCGGTTAGGGGTCGCCACAGCGGAACTCCGGTCCACTAATGTTTGGTACTGGATTTTTACATTCCGAGTTACCAGCCCTGACGCACAACCTTCAATGAAGGCATGCCCATTCACGCATGCATCCACACAGAAGACGCTCTAGCTGAGAATCGAATGCGACAACGTCTTGCTGTGAGGCGACAATGCTACCGCAGCACCACTACCGCGGGTACTTAGCCTAGAGTTAATTAACTAGCAAAAATAAAACGGCACCTTAACCAGAACAGTTTATTAGTTTGTAGGCTAAACATTGAGGAGTATGATCTGATCACCAATAATAAGCTATTTATTACGTATTTGGAACCTGGATGCCAAGACATTGACATCAGAAGTGAAGCTGTGTGTCGTAACATTGCAATATTCTACTGGGCTGCACATATGCCTTTTAATAATCTTTCTAAGCCTTCGTTATATGAAAAATCTTTAACTGAGAATTTAACTTCCACTGAGTATGCGGTTGTCATTTATTTATTAATATACTGATGGAGTCATCACATTACATATTAATTGTAGTTAAGTACTGCTTTGATCAGGAAACCTTTCCTGAGTAGGCAATTTCGTATAGAAGTAACATACGACTTCTACAGTAGTATCGCAAGAAATGCAGAGTTTGTGAATATACATTCCTATAAAAGTGATATTGAATAAGATTTCATGCATTAGCACAATAACAAGGTTGTACTGTGTTCGCAATGCTGTTGCTGATAATGTAAAGTTCTGCAGATTTTTTTCATAACTTGCAAATATCATTAGTGACTAAACAAACTAAAAGGGGGTCATGTTTTTAGGTTGCAATTAAGGGTAACGTTACTCTGGTCATGTTGACGTAAAGTAAAAGACCCTTAATGTCAAACATATATGACCGGAATAGAAAAAGTCTTATAAAACTCATTAAACATGCAAAACAGCATTTTCAGTCTTTGTTTGTTTATTTATTTAACATTTGTTTGTCAGGAAAGTCCAACTGGACGCAGGTCTTTTTTCAGAGGAGGCCCGGGAAGAAAAGCTCCATAAGTAACAGTAAATTTTAATCCATGAATTACAATATTCAGTAAAGTATAAAGTAAACAAAATGTAGAATACATAAGAAAATACAAATTTGTTACATCATGACAACAAAACCTAGGCTTTGAACTTAGCTGAACTTAGCATGAAATTAGCTGGTAGATCCACAGTACGTGGTTCTAAATGCACTGTCTCTTTAAATGTATGACTTTATTCAACTACGTCATGCATTTTGTTTGTATTTAACTGGCGTTTTTTTTAAAAGATGGTTTTTACACTGAAGAAGCTGTGGTGTTACTACGGCGAAAACGCTGTTTCTTGTTATAAATAAAAGCGTTATTTGGTACACATTTTGGATTTGTATCCTAATATTTCCATAGGATTTACAACTTTGAACTTGGTTCCTGCTTGACTGGGAGGTGACGTCCCATTGTGTGTTTCAACAGTTTGTGTTTTTTCGTGGAGGAGTACTATGAGTTTGTCGCTTGATCCACCTTCCAGTTTAGGCAGTCCCAGACTCTCCAATCCGGAGACTGAGAATGACAACTACAGTTTGGCTTCGCTTTTGCGAGACCTCTCTCAACGTATGGATGTTATCTCTTTGAAACTCGACGTTTTGGAAAAACGTGATGCTAGTTCCAATAGGTCTCAGTCATTAGGAACTTCAGTGAGACCAGAGACCGCCGTAACAACCTCAAGAGATGCAGCGGGCGCCGCATCTTTGAACAATACATTAACAGGGTCGATACCACCTGGCCAAGCATTTAACGCGACACGAACATCGACTATGGATTACAACGCTATTCCATTGAATGGAAACATGCAAGAACAGCATTTTCCACCGCTGGCTAATAACCAGCAACACCAAGGGGTACCAGGAGCTCCTAAAGTGAATGACTGGATAAATAACGTGGACAATATGATATTTGTTCCAGGGGAACCATTGGCCACGGATTCTGCTAACATTCCAGTAAGTAATGATACTATTGTTGACAATTTGAAGAAATTTGACACTAATCTTTTAAAGTTAAAAAGACTACAACTAGAAGTACAATATTTTAGACAATGCCAGTTTGAAAAATGAATCCCTAAGGGGTTAAGATCATCTTTTTGTCCAACTGGACTATTTTTTTACCCTGATTTTAACAAGGAGCTGATATCACTATTTGATGCACAAGGTTTACAGCTCCTTGATGTTTTGATAAAACACTACAATATCCAGATTAGTAAATTGACCAAGGAAGTATCTGACTTGGACACAGTACTAAGGAATGACTTAGATTTTGAACGTTATAGGTTCGACTACACTCGGACTTTCACAAGTATAGATTTATTTATTGAAAAATCTAAAATCACTAAGAACAAAAAACTATTGAGGGACAGAACAGCATATTCTAACAACGCAGCATATATAAAATTAAGTGGTCAAGATAACACCACTTTTAAAGATTCAACGAATGTGAGACAGGACCAGAATTTTCCTGTTAGTGTGAATAATTCTGACTATGCTTTTGATGACACAGATGAACCAACTTTAAGACGAAGTAACAGAATACAGGAAAAAGTTAACAAAAATGGGCCTCCCCATTATGTTAACAATAGGCAGTCGAACTACAATAATAATTTTAATAATGGACGTTTTTTAGGACCATGGAATTCCAAAGCCCAGCAGAAGAAATGGAACAAAACCAGACATTAACCTCTTTAACTTCTGCTAATGTTAGTAGTTCCACTACAATTGTAAAATTAAATGCTGCATCTGCAGGATCTGAAATAATGGCAATAGATAATACTTGTACTAACAACTTGACAATATTGTCTAACAAAAAAGGTGATTTCAAAATCTATAATTTTTCAAGTGTGCAGTTAGACCCTTGTTTAATTGAGTTACTTGCTTATGGTAATACTTTTGTTCCCACAAGGAAATGTAATATCCCTAGAACTATCATTGATTTAAAATGTTTTGTGAGGAAATTGAACTTGAACATTCTTTTCAATAATACTAACATCACACAAGACTATAAACTAAAATTAGCTAGCATATTTAATCCTCCCTTACATACGGTGCTAGCTTCTTTTGAGAAATCATGTGAGATTGATATTAGGAGTTTAGGGCAAAAAGCTGGGCCAGTAAAAAGGCATGTAAACTATAATACAACAGTTGAACAAAAGGAATGTCTTAAACAACTCTGTGCTTCAGCAACTAAAGTCATCAAACCAGATAAAGGAGGTGGTTTGGTCATTCTTGACAACCACTCCTATATTGAAAAAATGGAAAGTATACTATCTGGCCCAGCGTACACCCTGTCATCGATTAATGAGTTGAATATGTCGAAAACAAACTTTAGGGATACGTTTATAGAGGGCAAAATCGACATAGACACATTTAATTACATCGACATTAATATGTCAAAAAACCCTGTGATTTTTGGTGTTCCGAAAATTCACAAAGACTTATATAATCCACCATTGCGAGCATTAATCGATGGCTGCCTTTCTATTACTTATCCTTGTGCACAACTAGTAGAGAGAATTCTAGCCAAATATTTGAGACTGATACCTCATATATGCAAGGACTCATGGTCCTTTCTTAGTAGTATGAATAACATCAATTTTGACAACTCTTACAATTTTCTTACGATCGATGTGGTCGATCTTTATACATCGATACCACATCTAGAAGCAGTGGAATGGGTTTCTCTCATGCTTGGAGACTTGGGTGCATTAAAAATGAGATAGATATTGTCTCCGAACTGTTGGATATAATATTGACATCTAACTACTTTATCTTTAATGAAAAAGTGTATTTACAAACACAAGGGGTAGCAATGGGGTCACCGTGTGGGGCCACGGTCGCCAATTTTTTCATGGCGTACTGGGAAAAAACATTTTTATTTGGCAACACCGTCATGGAGAAAATAAAACTATACACTAGGTATCTAGATGATGTGTTTATTTTGTTTGATGGAGACTTAGGTGAAGCCACGACTTTAGTAGAACATTGTAACAACTCTACCCCTTTTTTGAAATTCACTTTCACTTTTTCGACCACTGCAATAGATTACTTAGATGTAAAACTTTGTAAGGATGACATGAACTCTGAATATATCTCTACAATACATAGAAAACCAACATACTGTAATTCTGTATTACACTTTAAAAGCTCACATCCTTTTAGACAGAAAAGAGCCATTATCAAAGGACAGCTCATAAGAGCAGCCAGAATGTGTAATAGAGAAACAGCTTTCTACAATGAATGTAAAAAACTTGAAAACATGTTTATAAGTAGAGATTATCCCCTAGACCTGTTTTCAGAACTTTTGGATGAAGTCGACAACAAAAGACTGAATGGGGTTTATGTCCCTCTTCTTAAAAAGCGAATAATTGTAACTGAAGTTGTCACAACATCTACTGACATGGGAGGAATGAACACTACATTAGAGAACATAAACAGTAATAATGTTTTCGAAAATGTTGAGACATTTAAAATTAGTTTCATATCTACATTCAACAGTGATTCTTTGGACATTCAACTGATTTTAATGAAAAATTGGCACTATATACTTAATAATGAAGAACTACTTGAAAAACTAGGTGATAGACCTAAATTCGTATATAAGAGAGGGAGCAATTTGAAGTCTATCCTTGAAAGTAACAATAAATCTAACAATAATGTTAAAATGAAGGGATGTAAACAGTGTGGCTTTTGTAAATATTGTCAACATATTAATAATTGCAGCACTTTTCAAGTAGGTGGGAATAGATATTATATTAATTGCAAACTCAACTGTACCTCCAAGTATATAGTCTACTTAGCACTATGTAATTGCTGTGTAGCATATTACGTAGGCAAAACTAACCGCAGATTTCGTGATAGGATATATGAGCATTTATACGCAATAAGAACAAAAAAATGTGAGAATGCCCTAGCTAAACATTGTGAGAAACATGAAGGTCATAGCTTTAGTTTCATAGCTATAGACTCAGTACCATACACTTTGAGAGGGGGACCCACTAACATTTTACTAGAGGTCCGTGAACTGGAATGGCAGATACGTTTGAACTCTTTCTGCTTTCCAGGATTAAATGAAAGCTGTAATATTAGTTGTATACTAAAAATGAGAAATTATTTGAGACAAAAACATAATAGGAACCCATTGCCACAATGAATTTTTGACTAACAACTATGTGGTAATGGTTATGTATTAATTGATCATTTGGACTATATTATATTTATTTATCAATCCATTATAAAATTACTTTCACTACTTATAGACTGGTATTGTTTTTAAATAATGCTAAAATTAAGGAGGTTTTTTAAAATAACATATAGGTCGTCACAGTTTAGTTCATTTACCACTGTATTTTAGTGGGTTACTTGGATTTTTTACTGTAGGGTCACATTTTATGACATTATAATATTTATAGTTAGTCTTAATGTTATTAGTGTTAAGTTTTCAATATGAATACTTTTTCACATAATTTGAAAGTAAGTATTTTAACAGAACTTTTTAAATAAATTATATCATGAAATTAGCTGGTAGATCCACAGTACGTGGTTCTAAATGCACTGTCTCTTTAAATGTATGACTTTATTCAACTACGTCATGCATTTTGTTTGTATTTAACTGGCGTTTTTTTTAAAAAATGTTTTTTACACTGAAGAAGCTGTGGTGTTACTACGGCCAAAACGCTGTTTCTTGTTATAAATAAAAGCGTTATTTGGTACACATTTTGGATTTGTATCCTAATAATTCCATAGGATTTACAACCTTGAACTTGGTTCCTGCTTGACTGGGAGGTGACGTCTCGTTATTATGAAAGATGAAAATATCTGAACTTGTACAATGTCTCTCATAGATATTTAAGAGAAGATCTTATTCAGGTATATAAGGCATTTAGAGACAACTACCTCGGGGAATGTTTGAGGTTATCAAAAAGTACTAGAGAGTCATCAGACAACCTATGTAGGAGATTCTATAGGAATGAGAAGTGTACTAACTGGTTCTCTGACAGAGTAGCTGATGCATGGAATAGGCTATCACAAGCACTGGTTTAAATATTTTTAAAAAACAGCCTGGGCACTTATTATGAGAACAACTGTTTTGGTATATTGGCAGACTAGAAGGATATTAATGCCTCTGCTTGAAATATATGTATGTATGTATGTAAGTAACTTTTGGAAACTTTTATTTAGATTTGAATACATTCAGTTGAGAGTTTTTAAAACATGCCTGTTTGCATTGTGTTACTAAAACAACTGTGTGTACAGCAAAGTCCATCCAGATCTATTTCTTTTATATGCTCTATTGCAACCATTCATACTTAGAAAAGTACTAGTTTAGCCTAGAGTTAAATGTTGTTTCTTGTTGTTTCTTTTGGGTTATCCCGGTTAGGGGTCGCCACAGCGGAACTCCGGTCCACTAATGTTTGGTAGTGGATTTTTACATTCTGAGTTACCAGCCCTGACGCACAACCTTCAATGAAGGCACGCCCATTCACGCATGCCTCCACACAGAAGACGCTCTAGCTGAGAATCGAACGCGACAACGTCTTGCTGTGAGGCGACAATGCTACCGCAGCACCACTACCGCGGGTACTTAGCCTAGAGTTAATTAACTAGCAAAAATAAAACGGCGCCTTAACCAGAACAGTTTATTAGTTTGTAGGCTAAACATTGAGGAGTATGATCTGATCACCAATAATAAGCTATTTATTACGTATTTGGAACCTGGATGCCAAGACATTGACATCAGAAGTGAAGCTGTGTGTCGTAACATTGCAATATTCTACTGGGCTGCACATATGCCTTTTAATAATCTTTCTAAGCCTTCGTTATATGAAAAATCTTTAACTGAGAATTTAACTTCCACTGAGTATGCGGTTGTCATTTATTTATTAATATACTGATGGAGTCATCACATTACATATTAATTGTAGTTAAGTACTGCTTTGATCAGGAAACCTTTCCTGAGTAGGCAATTCAGTATAGAAGTAACATCGACTTCTACAGTAGTATCGCAAGAAATGCAGAGTTTGTGAATATACATTCCTATAAAAGTGATATTGAATAAGATTTCATGCATTAGCACAATAACAAGGTTGTACTGTGTTCGCAATGCTGTTGCTGATAATGTAAAGTTCTGCAGATTTTTTTCATAACTTGCAAATATCATTAGTGACTAAACAAACTAAAAGGGGGTCATGTTTTTAGGTTGCAATTAAGGGTAACGTTACTCTGGTCATGTTGACGTAAAGTAAAAGACCCTTAATGTCAAATATATATGACCGGAATAGAAAAAGTCTTATAAAACTCATTAAACATGCAAAACAGCATTTTCAGTCTTTGTTTATTTATTTATTTAACATTTGTTTATCAGGAAAGTCCAACTGGACGCAGGTCTTTTTTCAGAGGAGGCCCGGGAAGAAAAGCTCCATAAGTAACAGTAAATTTTAATCCATGAATTACAATATTCAGTAAAGTATAAAGTAAACAAAATGTAGAATACATAAGAAAATACAAATTTGTTACATCATGACAACAAAACCTAGGCTTTGAACTTAGCTAGTACTATTTGTAAAGTATGACTTATTAGGATATCATGGGAGGTATTCAGATTCCCCTTGAAAAAAAAAATAGGATTTCAACACATTAGCTGATGAATACATGACAAGCAGGTTTTTAATAATGCCCTCTTGTCAGCATGTCAGACCCCACTAGCTATAGACATGTTTCATCATTAGTAGGAGTCGTCAGTATAGCATAACTGGAAAAAAATACTTGTGTCCTTAAGCAATCAGTATAATAAGAAATATCTGATATATTTACTGCACAGGTAAATCCAAAATAATGTGAAAACAAGGCAAATTTTCATAGAAGATGCATGTAGGCCACGACCAGAAATACCTTGCTCGATACAGAAGTATGCCAGTCATAACACTCAACTTCTTTTCGTAAGAATTTTGGACAAAGGCAGAAATAATGGGAGTACAAAGGCCTGTAATCGAGGACAGTTTGAGATGTTACTCCATTTCCCTTAAAAAGTTAATAGAAATGCAGATTTTGAACAATAAGAAATTTGAAACCTTAGTGCATTGCATTATTTGCCTACTGTAGTGATCAGTAATTTATCAGAAAATCACACATTTACAATAGACAGGGTAGAAATATAGGTTCCCAATCAGAAAAGCGAACACTGAAAATAGCGAACGCTTTTCTGTCGAAGTGAAAAGTTTGAAAGATGAGAATGTCGAAGTCACGGAACAGCGATTTTTTTTTTTCCCCAGAGAAAAAAAATTGCTAGGCCTTTCTCGGGACTTCGCTGTTTTCTCCACTGTGGTGCGATCTCAGAGTTAGTATATTTAAGTTGGGGGGTATGGGGGGTGAAGCCCCCCACTTTATTTTGTTTATATATATATATATATATATATATATATATATATATATATATATATTTTTTGATCAATTTTTTCCCTGGAAAAATTCACTGATCCATGACTTCGATATTTTATTATGAGAACAACTGTTTTGGTATATTGGCAGAATAGTTTGCTATTAATGCATTCACTGTTCTGAAATATATGTATGTATGTAAAGTAGCTTTAGGAAACTTTTATTTAGATTTGAATACATTCAGTTGAGAGTTTTTAAAACATGCCTGTTTGCATTGTGTTACTAAAACAACTGTCTTAGAAATCTTGTTGTTTTACCGCTGGGTTTAGCCCTAGAGTTAACAACAAAATAAAACGGCTACTTTAACCAGAACCAGAAATTAGCCTCAGGCTAAATATTGAGGAGGAGTATTGATCTGATCACCACACACAATCATTTTATTACGTGAACCTGGCCTGATGCACAGACATTGAGAAGTGAAGCTGTGTGTCGTAACATTGCAATATTTCCACTGGCTGCACATATGCCTTTAATAATCTTGGTTGTCATTTATTTATTAATAACATTACATATTAATTGTAGTTAAGTACTGCTTTGACCTTTCCTGAGTTTTTAGGTTGCAATTAAGGGTAACGTTACTCTGGTCATAAAACAGCATTTTCAGTCTTTGTTTATTTATTTATTTAACATTTGTTTATCAGGAAAGTCCAACTGCGTGACGTTTTTTCAGAGGAGGGCCCGGAAGAAAAGTCCATAAGTAACAGTAAATTTTAATCCATGAATTACAATATTCAGTAAAGTATAAAGTAAACAAAATGTAGAATACATAAGAAAATACAAATTTGTTACATCATGACAACAAAACCTAGGCTTTGAACTTAGCTAGTACTATTTGTAAAGTATGACTTATTAGGATATCATGGGAGGTATTCAGATTCCCCTTGAAAAAAAAAATAGGATTTCAACACATTAGCTGATGAATACATGACAAGCAGGTTTTTAATAATGCCCTCTTGTCAGCATGTCAGACCCCACTAGCTATAGACATGTTTCATCATTATATATTTACTGCACAGGTAAATCCAAAATAATGTGAAAACAAGGCAAATTTTCATAGAAGATGCATGTAGGCCACGACCAGAAATACCTTGCTCGATACAGAAGTATGCCAGTCATAACACTCAACTTCTTTCGTAAGAATTTTGGACAAAGGCAGAAATAATGGGAGTACAAAGGCCTGTAATCGAGGACAGTTTGAGATGTTACTCCATTTCCCTTAAAAGAAATGCAGATGCATTGCATTATTTGCCTACTGTAGTGATCAGTAATTTATCAGAAAATCACACATTTACAATAGACAGGGTAGAAATATCCCAATCAACACTGAAAAGTGAAAAGTTTGAAAGATGAGAATGTAGTCAGCCGGCGATTTTTTTTTTTTTTCCAGAGAAAAAAAAAAATAGGCCTTTCTCGACGGACGCTGTTTTCTCCACTGTGGTGGCGATCTCAGAGTTAGTATATTCAACATTTTTGTATTGCAATCTGCATAAAATTTAGGTTTAAAAGTTATATCCATGCAGATTGCTTAGATTCCTCGTTTTACTAAGGCTATTACACCTGGGACAATGTAGACAAGGGTAAGTCCCTTTAGTTGTTATATCAAAGAGTAGACATGTGGGTTTGCTTACATTAGTAATATGTTGATCATTACATAGTTGTTTCCTTAAATTATCACTGTTTTATAACAGAATCTGGGTGAAGAACCCACTATATCCTTGATCTGCTTGTTAGTTTCTTCTGATGATACATCTAATACTTTCAACTTCACTGGTATATTTAATGACATATTGGTCAAATCCACAGGGACTTTATTTCTAAACCCATGGACAAATGTTGGCAGAATCTATGTCACCAATAATTTTCCTCCTGATATCTCTAACCATCTGCATATCATAGCCCCTTTCATTAAACAGATATTCTAACTTAGTGGATTCTTCATGTAAATCTTTCACATTCTGACAGAGTCTGAATATCCTGGTGAACTGACTGGTTACTATCCCACGAAGGTAAATGCTGGATGCATGCTATCAGCAGCCAGCAATGCATTTCTCCAGGCAGTTTCCCTAAACAATGTAGTGGTAATGAGTCCTTCATCAGTCAAACGCATCGTAACATCTAAAATTTACCTGGTAGCTCTCTACCGTAAACTTCAAAAAATTAGTGGTAGTATGCAGATGTTCCAATAATACTAAGAAATCTGTCCTGGGTCCTTCCCAAATTAGGAGTATATCATCCACAAACCTTTTATAATATTTAACCTGGTTAAAGGATGTATGACCAAACAGAAACTGTTTCTCCCACCAATAAACTGCTACCCCCATGCCTGCAAGAAGAACTCATCTCCAAACATGAAAGCTAAGAACTATATCCAACAATAAAGTGATTCTATCAGTGGAATATATTGAATGCCTACCTCATTGGGGATAGATGTCCATGGTTACAAGTAGGTAACTTCCCCTAGATTTCTCTAAATGTACACTTTTCAGGGTCTCAAGTAGTTGGTAGGTATCCCTAAGTATATTACTACAGCTATCTACCACTGGACGTAAAATACTCTCAAGAAAGGTAGAAATGTGGGCCGGCAACTCCCACCTGCTACAATGGGTCTCATAGGAATGGGCCATGTCTCCTTATGGACCTAAGAATGGGTATGATCGGGTCAGTTTGCAACAGATACTCATATAACTCTAAACTGATCTGCCTGCATAGCAGTAGATCATAGATGTTATCCTTAACATTGTTCACAATGGTAGACACATGGTGTGTGGAAATACGAGTATACGTGTTATGATCAGATAACAGTTCAAACATGCACTTCTTATAATCCTCTGAGTCCATTAACTAATTTATCATTGCCCTTTCTCTGTTGAGATTATAAAACCTCCCTTTCCTGTTATGTTTTGAGGAAAACAACATATATAAATCATTTTCACAAAGATCCAAAAAACATTGTAACATTGGTTGTAATGGGGGTGAAAAGGTACTCTTTTTCTTAAAAATATGTAGTGGTTCATTTGAATTAATACCGCTTTCATTGTTCGCAAAAAAGAGTTTAAGACTAACACGTCTACAAAAGAGTCTCAAGTCCAGTAGTGTATCTTCTAGTAAGGCTCTGGCAGCAGGAATAAAAGAAAGGCCTCTGTTGAGAAGGCTGAATACAGCTGGATGATGAGTTCTTCTTGCAGGCATGGGGGGTAGCTATGGGGACCCCCTGTGCCAACACATATGCTAACCTCGTAGTTTATTGGTGGGAGAAACAGTTTCTGTTTGGTCATACATCCTTTAACCAGGTTAAATATTATAAAAGGTTTGTGGATGATATACTCCTAATTTGGGAAGGACCCAGGACAGATTTCTTAGTATTATTGGAACATCTGCATACTACCACTAATTTTTGATGAAGGACTCATTACCACTACATTGTTTAGGAAAACTGCCTGGAGAAATGCATTGCTGGCTGCTGATAGCATGCATCCAGCATTTACCTTCGTGGGATAGTAACCAGTCAGTTCACCAGGATATTCAGACTCTGTCAGAATGTGAAAGATTTACATGAAGAATCCACTAAGTTAGAATATCTGTTTAATGAAAGGGGCTATGATATGCAGATGGTTAGAGATATCAGGAGGAAAATTATTGGTGACATAGATTCTGCCAACATTTGTGAGTCACATACAACCCATGGGTTTAGAAATAAAGTCCCTGTGGATTTGACTCGTGATGGTAATACCTACAATATGTCATTAAATATACCAGTGAAGTTGAAAGTATTAGATGTATCATCAGAAGAAACTGGAATGTTCTCACTGGGAACAAGCAGATCAAGGATATAGTGGGTTCTTCACCCAGATTCTGTTATAAAACAGTGATAATTTCATATTACTAATGTAAGCAAACCCACATGTCTACTCTTGGGTGATATAACAACTAAAGGGACTTACCCTTGTCTACATTGTCCCAGGTGTAATAGCCTTAGTATGCATGGATATAACTTTTAAACCTAAATTTTATGATTTATAACCATCTCTATGAAATTAGAAGACAAGATGAGACCAATGCCTTGGCTAAACACATACAAGAATATCCCTCCCATTGTTTTGCCTTTAGAGTCTTACAGATTATTAGACCCACAGCTAGGAGAGGTAGCAATGAACACATGCTAGCCAAGGCTGAGTTACACTGGATACTACTATATTTTATTTTGTTCCCAAATATGTAGGGTTCTCTTACCATTATACTGTTTGGACATGATGGCTTTAACATTTATATTCTTGTATGACTTTGTCTATTTTTAGCCATGGTCTGAGGGTGCTCCCATTCTATTAACACTTTTTGAGGTTTACCCAGTACATACCCTATGTTTATTAATATTAGCTTGTCTTATGGCATGAACATTATTTCTAATATAGAGGAATTATTCACTGGTATCATTTTTCTGTAACTTTTGATTTTATATCTACATGTTTCCTCTTCATAAGTCCAATATAGAACAGCATGAAGATATGAGGTTTCATGCATGCATCTTAATGCCTCTTAGTAGGCACATCGCAGGTGGTTTCTAGCCTATGTTGGCTTGATACACTTTTAATCAGCATAGACAGATCACCCTTTATATTTATATTTATATTTATTTATTTGACATTCAGAGAGGTCTTATAGTCTAGTTGCTAATATGATGAGCTTGGATTCATCATATATACAGGCTCTTATGCTTGTTTGCACATATCTTTTATGGTTGTGTATATATATTTTTACATACTGTATGTATTTCCTCATTTTTCTCATTTTATTAGCTAAGTATTTAGTTTATATGTTCATAGAAGGGAGGCATTTAGTTACGGTATTTGAACCAATGCCCCTTTCATTGATATGATTAAGTTTTCAACTTCGCAGTTGTTATAAACAAATGCTTGTAAAGTTATGTATACTCTAGGCATTAGGACCCAGAAGAAGCCTTGTCTTCTTCAAGTCATCCTTCAGAAGCACGTGATTCTCCATTATAGCTATGAACGCTTTTGGATGTGTAATATATACAAAGTAGAAATGGTTTGTAAATATATACATGGTTTTGGATCGTGAAATGTTCTACTGAGGCAAAGTAAGCTCTATTTTATGTTAGATTTTCCTCATGTCTATTCTTGATATATTCAAGTGAGCAGTGAGTTGTTTTATTTAGTTTTATTATTCTGAACACAGCAATGGCTGTTATGCTTGACGAAAATGTAGGTCAGCTTAATACTGAACTAAAATGTATATCTGATGTTGTAGAATTCTTTGGAGCTGTTTTTAGATAAATTTTGTTGTTTGATTTGAATGATGGTTATGATTCATTATTACATTGCTATGTGCATAATTTATATGAACAGTTTTAGGTATTGCATTTCAAACTGTTTTTAAACTGTTTTAAACTGTTTAGATTGTTTTTGTCTCTATGACTACTAATTTATAATTGATTAATTGCATTTGTATGTTTAATGAGCCCGCCCAAAAGCTGTATATAAGCACTACAGATTTCATTTTGAATTGATATCTGAAGAAGCATAGCTTGGCTATAAAGCTCATTTCATGTTATTTAAATAAAAGTTCTTGCTGTTTTTGAAGGATTGCCTATGGTCATTACTTGGGAGTTGCTGTAACCTATGTCCTGCTGATATTCGTGGTGGCTGCTTTCACATTTTTACAGCTTTAACTTCAGCAAGCTACAGTTCATCTTTCAGCTTTGAGGTTTGAGCAGGTCTTATTATTACTTAAGAGATTTTACACTTATAATTTAACAAATAAGTAACAGTTCAAATAAATACCAATTTGTAATAGTTTGAGGAGGAAAAAGCAGCAAAGCAGCTAATTCAGGACACTGTATGTACTTCTGGGCAAGATTCCATGTGTCCTTCGAAGTTGCTCAAGGTCATTCATTTTAGCATCATATTTTTTTTTGGGGGGGGGGGGTATCTGTCTTAATCTTTTGCTTGGCACATTAAACCTAAACAGTAATTTAGAAATGCTGTTGACCCTATTTCTAGCTTTGAAGCATTGCAGTCCTATCTTCCTGTTTTATAATTCTTAATTGTCATATACAGTACACTGTACATGTAGAAAAACTACAATTGTACACATTGCATGTCGTGCTGATATAGTTTTTATATCCCATTCATCTGTAAGTATACAATGGGTTTTATATTATGCCTTTTTTCTCTTAATTCAGTGTGCTTTATAAAGTTTATGTTGAATAAGCTGATTGCAGTATGTAAAGAGAAAGAGAATATAACACAGGAAGAATGTTACAACCTTCGCACCCACACACAAACACACAACATCTCCATTCTAATGATGATACAAGTTGCCAAGGGAGAAGTAAAGAATATAGCAGTTAGAACAATTTAGAACATGGGCACATTCCCAATGAGCATTCCCCACAGGATACAGTGCTCTGTGTCAGGAATTTGGGATACAGAGCCAGGTTATGGTTTGTCACAAATACTTAGCTGTGAAATGCTTGATTCTAATGTTGCCAAACATCCCCATCTGCCATTTATCAAATTCAGGGATTGTTTTATACCTCCAGTAGTACCAAAAATCTGTTTAACCACAAATCAATTAAAACAGTAATGATAATGCCTCTTTATTTGGAGAAACCGGTACTGGGCCTCTAGAAGACAAAACTAGTTTGACTCCACTCAGTCCAGAAGAGACTCCAGCTTAGAAGCAACCATCATTTCTAAGTCAGTTTAATAATCAAAAAGGCAATTGCTGACGTCAGCATGTATTAATCAACAAAGTGAAATTTAGTTCATTTCCAAGCATTGTGTAGCAAGCATTTAAACTGTGAAAGGATTAACAGTACAGCTGATAACTGATCAAGGCACACATTCAAGAGAATACACATTCTAAATGGATAGCTTAATGGCAAGGTAATTCCGCAAGGGGACAATCTGTTGTCATGGTTATAATGTTCACAGGCATCTTAAAGAAAAATTAGTTTTGCATCCTTTTGCTAATAAGATATATGTTAATAGCATTTATAGTGTTGTGGTAGTAGTGTTGTAATATATGTAGCTGTTTGTTTCTATGGAAAATTCTATAAAGCAAAAATTAGAATAATATTTTTATAATAATAATCATAACAGGAATAGTAAAATAAATAATTCACTGACGCATACTATGGGTACTAATTTGGAGAACATGTTTTGTTTCATATGTTGCATGTTACCCATAAAAATGCTAAAGGTGCACCCTGGGATAAATACAGTACTGGAAGAGAACAATATGCAGGACGAGTTGTCAGTTGCATATGGCCCCAGTGGAGTTAATTAATGTTTCTATTAAACTCATGCTTAAAGTTCAAAATATCAAGAAGAACAAGGCTGACAAATGATAACTAATATCAGTGAGAGATGATTTTTTTTGCTGACCAGTTAAATGTCATGTTAGGGATTGTGCTGTCAGATCAGCCCTTGACCCGCACGTAATCCTGCTTCACCTCAGTCCATGTATTATGTAGCATTAATTTGGTAACCCACAGCCTCAGTGGTAGTGAGGTGCCATACAGCTGCCATAGCTGCTTGCAGAGGCATTAACTTGACCTCATTAGTGGACGGTCTATGACATACACACTGGCAGTCCATTACAGGCCATTAAATATGGTCTCAGGAGCATCTCCCACCCTAATACTTCCTAATTCCACCTGCAATAGCTAAGTTGTGGTTCGGAACCCCAGCATACATCAGTGTGTTACCTTGTCTTTGGCTTTGAAGAGAGATGGGTGGGTAAAGCCTTGTCATTTCTCTTGTCCCTATATGCTAGCTTGTGCAGGTGTTGGAGCCTGTGTTTGAACCCAGGTTTCATTGTTTAGAGGCGCAGCTTTATCACTGTATAGTAGTGGATCTGAACCCAGAGGGTGTTATGCATGTATATGTATCTAATTCAAAAATTAGTTTTGATGTGTTTTTTACATGTTTATTTAAAGTGAGTGTAGTGATAAATAGGGGAATCTCTTGAATGGTATTTCAAGTGATTATGGTTGCCTGTAGTGGTATTTTAAGTTTATTTAGGATGGTTACTTTTATTAACAGTATAATGCAAACCGTTCCAAGTGCCCTTTTTCAGCCATAACTTGGGCCACAGACAAAATCAAGAGTGAGAATTATAGTGAGAAAAATTAACTCACAAAGTAGAGAAGAAAATAAGCATTTAATACATTACAAAAATTACAAATCTGAAAGCAGAAAAGAAACACGTTTAACATATACATAACATTTCAAAACTGTAAGCAAGCACATTTGTAAAACAAGTATATAAATAAGTGATATAATCTTTACTTAATGTAGACAACACTTTTGGAGGTACATATATCAGAGTACAGATAAGGAAGGGTTTAACGATTGTGCATTTATATTATTAGAATAGATTAACTGGCAGTGATATTTGAAACAGAGTGAGGAAAAGAAACGATGTAAAGTGTTAGCCGTGAGTTTTAATACAACAATGAGAAATGTTGTGGACCCTACATTGTCAGAGAAGTAGCTTTAACTGTCCTGCACAGGTGATTTGAGTTGTAGAAATGAGTCTTAAGTACGAACATCAGGAGTAATTGCAATTGAGATTAAAATGAAATCAAGCAGAATTGGATTGAGCAGAATATGAGCGGTTGGAATGTAGAGCCACTTCACCTGTTTATGAATGTGTGTGGAAGTTACTGAAAATTTATTTATTTTTATATTTATTTATTGACATTTGTTAACCGGGTTAGTCCAGCTGAGCGAGGGGCCCATTTTCAGTGGAGACCCAAGGAGAAAAGCTGCAGAAAAACTGCGAATTATTACAAAGGTTGCAAAATAAAATCAACAGATAACATAGCAGAAGTCCACCAACAAGTAACAGCATAATGTACCATAAGTCTACTAAGAAGTAATGGATCTATAAATGTCATACATGAAGTTAATTCAAGAGTTTAAGCATTTAAACAAAGAGCCATCCGTACATAAAGAGCAGACAGAAATTGTATAGTCAGTTGCAGTACAATAAAGTTATATGTATGTATATATATCTATATCTATATATATATATATATATATATATATATATATATATATATATATATATATATATATATATATATATATATATATATATATATATACATACATATATATGGATTCACTTTAGCAGCTCGAAATACTGAAATGTTGAAATTCAGTATTTCGAGCCCATAAAGTGGATTCCTGAAAAAAGCGAAACCTCAGAAGTGCCAATTTGAAAACCTCGAATACCGGAGGTTTTGAATTTCATGCTTCTGAGGTTGCGCTGTGGTTACGGATTCAAGTAAGTGTGTGTGTGTATGTGTGTGTGTGTGTGTGTGTTAAGAATTTTGGTAGGGGCTGTTGTGTGTGTCAGTGTGTTTTGTTGCTGTTGTGTGTGTGTGCGAGCAGAATGTAGCTTGTGTGGTGGTGTGTGTGTGTTTGTGTGTAGTGCGACCTCGGAGTTAGGGTATTTAAGTAGGAGGGGTGTGGGGGGCACAGGCCCCACATGGGGAGGTGCAGGGGGGCTTGCCCCTCTGCTTTTCTGTAGTAGAGAGCTTGTGTTTATGTGTGGGGAGGATGGTGTGTGTGTGTGGGTGTGCAGTAGTAGCGCAAAATTCAAAATCTCTGGTGTGCAAGATTTTGAATTTCGCGCTTCTTGAGTTTTCTATGTTTCAAAAATTCGACTTTATAGCTTTGAAATACTGAATTTTGATATTTCAGTATTTCAAGGATATAAAGTGAATCCACACACACACACACACATATATATATATATATATATATATATATATATATATATATATATAGTTTACATTTGTTGACTGGGATAGTCCAACTGCATATATATGTCCATTTTCAGTGGCGGCCTGTGGAGAAAAGCTCCAACACAGATAATAATAAACATAACATAAGAACAATATATTTGTAATACTAGAAAGCAATTTTAAACATCTGGTAGAGTACCTTTTAAGACTAGAAAGAATTTATACCTAGGCATAGAGATCAAGTAATTGACATCATATAAAAAGAAGGAAAGACAATATACTTAAGCTGGGAACATGTATATAGACTAACAAGCTTGCAGATGAAGTCCCACTTCTATAGTAGAGTATTTAAGAGTGAGATTAAGTTAAAACAGATGATAAAGACACATTCCTACTATAGAAAGCTAAGTGACCAGGTTAATACTCTGAACTAGTTAATAAGAAAAGACTAAGTAAATACAGACTTAGTTTACTGTTCATATTCTGCAAGGTTAATGACAAGTAGTCATAGTGCAGCAGTAGTGAGATCAGTAAGGTTAATGACAGGTAGTCATAGTGCAGCAGTAGTGAGATCAGTAAGGTTAATGACAGGTAGTCATAGTGCAGCAGTAGTGAGATCAGTAAGGTTAATGACAGGTAGTCATAGTGCAGCAGTAGTGAGATCAGTAAGGTTAATGACAGGTAGTCATAGTGCAGCAGTAGTGAGATCAGTAAGGTTAATGACAGGTAGTCATAGTGCAGCAGTAGTGAGATCAGTATGGTTAATGACAGGTAGTCATAGTGCAGCAGTAGTGAGATCTGTAAGGTTAATGACAGGTAGTCATAGTGCAGCAGTAGTGAGATCAGTAAGGTTAATGACAGGTAGTCATAGTGCAGCAGTAGTGAGATCAGTGAGGTTAATGACAGGTAGTCATAGTGCAGCAGTAGTGAGATCAGTGAGGTTAATGACAGGTAGTCATAGTGCAGCAGTAGTGAGATCAGTGAGGTTAATGACAGGTAGTCATAGTGCAGCAGTAGTGAGATCAGTGAGGTTAATGACAGGTAGTCATAGTGCAGCAGTAGTGAGATCAGTGAGGTTAATGACAGGTAGTCATAGTGCAGCAGTAGTGAGATCAGTGAGGTTAATGACAGGTAGTCATAGTGCAGCAGTAGTGAGATCAGTAAGGTTAATGACAGGTAGTCATAGTGCAGCAGTAGTGAGATCAGTAAGGTTAATGACAGGTAGTCATAGTGCAGCAGTAGTGAGATCAGTAAGGTTAATGACAGGTAGTCATAGTGCAGCAGTAGTGAGATCAGTAAGGTTAATGACAGGTAGTCATAGTGCAGCAGTAGTGAGATCAGTAAGGTTAATGACAGGTAGTCATAGTGCAGCAGTAGTGAGATCAGTAAGGTTAATGACAGGTAGTCATAGTGCAGCAGTAGTGAGATCAGTGAGGTTAATGACAGGTAGTCATAGTGCAGCAGTAGTGAGATCAGTATGGTTAATGACAGGTAGTCATAGTGCAGCAGTAGTGAGATCTGTAAGGTTAATGACAGGTAGTCATAGTGCAGCAGTAGTGAGATCAGTAAGGTTAATGACAGGTAGTCATAGTGCAGCAGTAGTGAGATCAGTGAGGTTAATGACAGGTAGTCATAGTGCAGCAGTAGTGAGATCAGTGAGGTTAATGACAGGTAGTCATAGTGCAGCAGTAGTGAGATCAGTGAGGTTAATGACAGGTAGTCATAGTGCAGCAGTAGTGAGATCAGTGAGGTTAATGACAGGTAGTCATAGTGCAGCAGTAGTGAGATCAGTAAGGTTAATGACAGGTAGTCATAGTGCAGCAGTAGTGAGATCAGTAAGGTTAATGACAGGTAGTCATAGTGCAGCAGTAGTGAGATCAGTAAGGTTAATGACAGGTAGTCATAGTGCAGCAGTAGTGAGATCAGTAAGGTTAATGACAGGTAGTCATAGTGCAGCAGTAGTGAGATCAGTAAGGTTAATGACAGGTAGTCATAGTGCAGCAGTAGTGAGATCAGTAAGGTTAATGACAGGTAGTCATAGTGCAGCAGTAGTGAGATCAGTAAGGTTAATGACAGGTAGTCATAGTGCAGCAGTAGTGAGATCAGTAAGGTTAATGACAGGTAGTCATAGTGCAGCAGTAGTGAGATCAGTAAGGTTAATGACAGGTAGTCATAGTGCAGCAGTAGTGAGATCAGTAAGGTTAATGACAGGTAGTCATAGTGCAGCAGTAGTGAGATCAGTAAGGTTAATGACAGGTAGTCATAGTGCAGCAGTAGTGAGATCAGTAAGGTTAATGACAGGTAGTCATAGTGCAGCAGTAGTGAGATCAGTAAGGTTAATGACAGGTAGTCATAGTGCAGCAGTAGTGAGATCAGTAAGGTTAATGACAGGTAGTCATAGTGCAGCAGTAGTGAGATCAGTAAGGTTAATGACAGGTAGTCATAGTGCAGCAGTAGTGAGATCAGTAAGGTTAATGACAGGTAGTCATAGTGCAGCAGTAGTGAGATCAGTAAGGTTAATGACAGGTAGTCATAGTGCAGCAGTAGTGAGATCAGTAAGGTTAATGACAGGTAGTCATAGTGCAGCAGTAGTGAGATCAGTAAGGTTAATGACAGGTAGTCATAGTGCAGCAGTAGTGAGATCAGTAAGGTTAATGACAGGTAGTCATAGTGCAGCAGTAGTGAGATCAGTAAGGTTAATGACAGGTAGTCATAGTGCAGCAGTAGTGAGATCAGTAAGGTTAATGACAGGTAGTCATAGTGCAGCAGTAGTGAGATCAGTAAGGTTAATGACAGGTAGTCATAGTGCAGCAGTAGTGAGATCAGTAAGGTTAATGACAGGTAGTCATAGTGCAGCAGTAGTGAGATCAGTAAGGTTAATGACAGGTAGTCATAGTGCAGCAGTAGTGAGATCAGTGAGGTTAATGACAGGTAGTCATAGTGCAGCAGTAGTGAGATCAGTAAGGTTAATGACAGGTAGTCATAGTGCAGCAGTAGTGAGATCAGTAAGGTTAATGACAGGTAGTCATAGTGCAGCAGTAGTGAGATCAGTAAGGTTAATGACAGGTAGTCATAGTGCAGCAGTAGTGAGATCAGTAAGGTTAATGACAGGTAGTCATAGTGCAGCAGTAGTGAGATCAGTAAGGTTAATGACAGGTAGTCATAGTGCAGCAGTAGTGAGATCAGTAAGGTTAATGACAGGTAGTCATAGTGCAGCAGTAGTGAGATCAGTAAGGTTAATGACAGGTAGTCATAGTGCAGCAGTAGTGAGATCAGTAAGGTTAATGACAGGTAGTCATAGTGCAGCAGTAGTGAGATCAGTAAGGTTAATGACAGGTAGTCATAGTGCAGCAGTAGTGAGATCAGTAAGGTTAATGACAGGTAGTCATAGTGCAGCAGTAGTGAGATCAGTAAGGTTAATGACAGGTAGTCATAGTGCAGCAGTAGTGAGATCAGTAAGGTTAATGACAGGTAGTCATAGTGCAGCAGTAGTGAGATCAGTAAGGTTAATGACAGGTAGTCATAGTGCAGCAGTAGTGAGATCAGTAAGGTTAATGACAGGTAGTCATAGTGCAGCAGTAGTGAGATCAGTAAGGTTAATGACAGGTAGTCATAGTGCAGCAGTAGTGAGATCAGTAAGGTTAATGACAGGTAGTCATAGTGCAGCAGTAGTGAGATCAGTAAGGTTAATGACAGGTAGTCATAGTGCAGCAGTAGTGAGATCAGTAAGGTTAATGACAGGTAGTCATAGTGCAGCAGTAGTGAGATCAGTGAGGTTAATGACAGGTAGTCATAGTGCAGCAGTAGTGAGATCAGTAAGGTTAATGACAGGTAGTCATAGTGCAGCAGTAGTGAGATCAGTAAGGTTAATGACAGGTAGTCATAGTGCAGCAGTAGTGAGATCAGTAAGGTTAATGACAGGTAGTCATAGTGCAGCAGTAGTGAGATCAGTAAGGTTAATGACAGGTAGTCATAGTGCAGCAGTAGTGAGATCAGTAAGGTTAATGACAGGTAGTCATAGTGCAGCAGTAGTGAGATCAGTGAGGTTAATGACAGGTAGTCATAGTGCAGCAGTAGTGAGATCAGTGAGGTTAATGACAGGTAGTCATAGTGCAGCAGTAGTGAGATCAGTAAGGTTAATGACAGGTAGTCATAGTGCAGCAGTAGTGAGATCAGTAAGGTTAATGACAGGTAGTCATAGTGCAGCAGTAGTGAGATCAGTGAGGTTAATGACAGGTAGTCATAGTGCAGCAGTAGTGAGATCAGTAAGGTTAATGACAGGTAGTCATAGTGCAGCAGTAGTGAGATCAGTAAGGTTAATGACAGGTAGTCATAGTGCAGCAGTAGTGAGATCAGTAAGGTTAATGACAGGTAGTCATAGTGCAGCAGTAGTGAGATCAGTAAGGTTAATGACAGGTAGTCATAGTGCAGCAGTAGTGAGATCAGTAAGGTTAATGACAGGTAGTCATAGTGCAGCAGTAGTGAGATCAGTAAGGTTAATGACAGGTAGTCATAGTGCAGCAGTAGTGAGATCAGTGAGGTTAATGACAGGTAGTCATAGTGCAGCAGTAGTGAGATCAGTGAGGTTAATGACAGGTAGTCATAGTGCAGCAGTAGTGAGATCAGTAAGGTTAATGACAGGTAGTCATAGTGCAGCAGTAGTGAGATCAGTAAGGTTAATGACAGGTAGTCATAGTGCAGCAGTAGTGAGATCAGTGAGGTTAATGACAGGTAGTCATAGTGCAGCAGTAGTGAGATCAGTAAGGTTAATGACAGGTAGTCATAGTGCAGCAGTAGTGAGATCAGTAAGGTTAATGACAGGTAGTCATAGTGCAGCAGTAGTGAGATCAGTAAGGTTAATGACAGGTAGTCATAGTGCAGCAGTAGTGAGATCAGTAAGGTTAATGACAGGTAGTCATAGTGCAGCAGTAGTGAGATCAGTAAGGTTAATGACAGGTAGTCATAGTGCAGCAGTAGTGAGATCAGTAAGGTTAATGACAGGTAGTCATAGTGCAGCAGTAGTGAGATCAGTAAGGTTAATGACAGGTAGTCATAGTGCAGCAGTAGTGAGATCAGTAAGGTTAATGACAGGTAGTCATAGTGCAGCAGTAGTGAGATCAGTGAGGTTAATGACAGGTAGTCATAGTGCAGCAGTAGTGAGATCAGTAAGGTTAATGACAGGTAGTCATAGTGCAGCAGTAGTGAGATCAGTAAGGTTAATGACAGGTAGTCATAGTGCAGCAGTAGTGAGATCAGTGAGGTTAATGACAGGTAGTCATAGTGCAGCAGTAGTGAGATCAGTAAGGTTAATGACAGGTAGTCATAGTGCAGCAGTAGTGAGATCAGTAAGGTTAATGACAGGTAGTCATAGTGCAGCAGTAGTGAGATCAGTAAGGTTAATGACAGGTAGTCATAGTGCAGCAGTAGTGAGATCAGTAAGGTTAATGACAGGTAGTCATAGTGCAGCAGTAGTGAGATCAGTAAGGTTAATGACAGGTAGTCATAGTGCAGCAGTAGTGAGATCAGTAAGGTTAATGACAGGTAGTCATAGTGCAGCAGTAGTGAGATCAGTAAGGTTAATGACAGGTAGTCATAGTGCAGCAGTAGTGAGATCAGTAAGGTTAATGACAGGTAGTCATAGTGCAGCAGTAGTGAGATCAGTGAAGGTGAGTGTCAGGAAGGAGACTGTTAGTGTGGGTTGGTGCCTGAGGTATGTTTTAAGTGGCTTTTTGAAAAGTGGTTTAGAAGATAGAGTTGTTAGTTCACTAGGAAGCAGGTTTTCCCCACAGTGTTGGAGAACAGAGAGTCCTCAGCCCTATTGTTGGATTTCAGTGTGGATACTAGAAGTTTACTTGATGAGTGAAGGGTTGTAAGATTTTTGTAGGGGTGGTGAGGGTAACCAGTATTGGAGTATTGCTAGGATGATAAAGGGTCTTATGGGCGATAATAAGTTGGTGAAAGAGAAGCTGATTATGCAGTTCCATCCATCCTAGCTGTTAGAGATTATGACAATGGTGGGTTCTAAATGGGGATCCGGTGGCAAATCTGGCAATGTTATTATAGGAGGTAACAAGTTTGTTGAGGTTGTTTTTAGATAGGTTGGTATAAATGTGAGAGGCGTAGAGGAGGGTAGAGATAAGATGGGTATGGGCAATAATAGTCCTAGCTGTTGGAGTAAGAAATGGTTTTAGTCTGTAGAGGGAACCTAGTTTTCTGTTCACTGACTTTATTGTAGTATTGTTATGGGTATCAAAAGTGAGGTTGTGGTTTATAGTTACACCTAAGAGCTTGGTGGTTGGGTCGGGAGATATGAGAGCACCATTATTAGATGTTACTGTGAGGTGTAATGGGGAGGACTTTTGTGTAGGAGTAAAGAGCAACAGTTTGTTTTTTTTTTTTGGGTTTAGGAGGAGGCAGCGTTGGAGGAACCAATTCTCTACTATGTTAAATGTTGCTTGCGTGAGGGATTGCAGTTCAGATATGGATGAAGCAGAGCATATTAATGTTGAGTCGTCTGCATATTGTATGCTGGTGGCTTGAGGAGTATTCATGTTTAGATCGTTGATAAAGTGTGAAAATAGGAGAGGGCCCAAGATGGAGCCTTGAGGGACACCCAAGGTAACAGGAAGATGGGTGGATAGGTTATTCTGCCAAAGTACAGCTTGTTTCCTGTTTTCTAAGTAGGAGCTGAACCATTTTAGTGCCTGAGTATCAAGTGAGAGGGACATAAGTATGCTCAGAAGTAGCCGGTGGTTTACCATATCGAAGGCTTTCGAGAGGTCAATAAAGAGAGCAGAAGACAGAGTATTGTTGTTGCGATTTTTGTTGATACAGTCTGAAAAGGATAAGAGGGCAGTGATGATGCTATGGAATGGCCTAAAACCATGCTGACAGTTTGCTAGTATGTTATATTGGAGTAGGTGGTCTATTAGTTGGTGGTGGATACATTTCTCCATGATTTTTGCTAGAGGGGAGAGTAAGACTATTGTGCAATAGAGAGTTCAGTAGAGTTACTGCCCTTATGAAGAGGGATGATATGGGAGATTTTCCAGACCGATGGGATGGTGCCATCAGTGATTGTTCTATTTATTAGACTGGAGACAGGATGTGCAGTTACTTCAGCTGCAATTTGCAGATATTCAGCAGGTAGCAGGTCAGCAGAGGGGGTGCATGCAGAGGGGGTGCATGCAGAGGGGGTGCATGCAGAGGGGGTGCATGCAGAGGGGGTGCATGCAGAGGGGGTGCGTGGTTCGAGTGTTTCAAGGAAGCGGCAAGTGAGGGAAGTTGGAACTGGTTGTAAATGAAATGAGGGAGGTAGTTGTAGAGGGTGACAGGCTAGTGTTAACAGGGGGCAGTGAGCTGGCTAGAGATTGAATGGCTTCAGTAAAGAATGTATTAAAGGTATCGGCAATATGCTTAGGACTGTTATGGGAGTTGCCTGATGGGGTAGGTGTTTTGGAGTGACCTGGTTGTAAGAGTTTATTAATACCTAACCAAAATTTTTGGGGTTTGTTCCGGTGATTATGCTGGAGATGAAGGTAAAAGTTCTTTTTTTTTGTCAAGGAGTATAGATTTCTTGGTAGCATTTCTCATCAGTTTAAATTTTTGATGGTCTTTTGGGTTTTTAGTAGTTCTCCATTTGGCCCATATTTTATTTTTCAGTCTGATTTTATGCCTAGTCTCTTTAGTAAGCCCCATAGTCCTGTTTCTGATATAACGAGTAGGGAAATGGTAGTCCAGGATTTGTAAGAATTTGGTGTTAACGTATAACACTGCATCCTCAAGTTGGAGGTATTTTAGGGGAGACCAATCACATGCCCTAAGTTCAGTTTGGAAGCTATCTGGATTAAAATTTCTATTGGTCCAAGTAGTTCTATATATGGTTGGGTTGGGAATATTGGTCCTGTGTCTAATTATGCAGGTCAGTGAGTGGTCACGGATGTCCTCAGGAAAGGTACCTGCTTTATATGGGGAGGACTGTTAACCAGGATCCAGTCTAAGGTGCTTTCTTTGTTGTTAGGTTTGTGTGTTCTGGTTAGGGAGGTAATAGTTTGGGAGAAACCATGTAGGTTAATATGGGTAGTAGGTTTAGGTGAACTATAGCTAGTCCAGTCATTGTTAAAGTTGCCAGCACTATGGATTCTTGAAGTAAGTTAGCAGAAACCCAGGTAAGGATATTTTCAAGGGTGTTAAAGTTATTTCCAGGAGGGAGATAAGCGCATATTATGTAAATGGCATTACAGGCATTGATCTGAAGTTTGGCAATAAGGATTTCAGCATCACTGTCAGTGGGTAGTTGTCTATCAAATGAAGTAACTTGTAGCAATGATTTATATAATAATGCTACTCCACCACCTTTTTTGGTTTTGCAGTCTATTCTCAGTATATTGTATCCAGGTGGGGTGATTTCACTGTCCTGGGTTGAAGGTTTTAGCCATGTCTCTGTGAGACATAGGATGTCAAAGGAATATACATCTAACAGAGCATGAAATTGAGCTACTTTATTGTTTATGCTGTGAATATTGAGATGAGCTATAAAGAGAGAGTTAGAAGGTCTAGCTGGGATGCGAGAGGTAGAGGGAAATGGACCATGGGGGTCAGTGGTATCTGTATGGTTTGGGCCAGGGTTGGGATGAATGTCACCATTTAATAGAGGGTGTAGTTGAAGTTTATTTGTGAGCTTTAGGATTTTAGAGAAAAAGTTTAGTGATTTCCTGGATGGAAGATAAATGATGTGGGTCAGTCTGTGATACTTAGGAAGTAGATAGGTGGATGTAGATGTAATATTTAAGCCATTGTGGGAGGCTGCATGATTTTCAGGAAGGGTTTGCTGAAGGTGATGGTAAACGTCAGTGAAAGTGTGATGCTCATAGGTGGTTAAGACATAGGATACAAATAAAATATGTACAAAAGCAACGGAACGAACCAGGCAGAATCCAGGCAAGAGGCAGAAGCACAAAAGTCAGTGTCGCTATATAAACACAAAAGTCAGTAATGCTGTATAAAAGCACAACAGTCAATAATGCTGTATGAAATCATTCATCATTCATCATGGCAAGGAATCCAAGGACCACACAAGAAGTCTTCAAATAATAAAAACAAGCCACAGGTTTAGTAAAAACTGGTAAGCGCTTTCACTGTAGAGCTTCTTCAGACCAAGTACAAACTAAAGGAATCACACTATATATACACGTTATCAAAACTTCATCCAATCAAAGGCTGTTCAAAGTAATTAAAAAATTAGCAAGTAGCAGACACTTAATTGAATCATTCATCTGAAACGAATGAATGCGCATTCATTCAAATTGCAAAGCAAGCAAAATAAGCAATACTAAAACACATGCTAAAATAGGTGCACTAAAATCTGTCTAATAAAGAAACAAAAATATATATATGGTAAATGAATGGTTACATAATGCTATACTCTTAAATGAACTATACTAAACAAGAATGTATAACTATATGAATATATATACAAAAATAAATATATGTAAATATACATACAAATATCATACAGTCCCAAAAATCATTTATGCAACCTTCTTTTCTTTAGTAAAGGTTTAATAGAGGCCCTTTCATTAAGGCCTTTTCCTCTGTCAGCACGAAGTATAACAATCCAGCAGGTTTCTCTATGCTCAGTATGTGTCAGAATATCACCTTCTCTAATACTAGGATGAATAATTTCAATGACTCTGAAATTAAAGGGTGTGAGTGTTACCCTGTTCTAGCACATGCTTCGAGAGTGCATTATGTAAAGAGCTTTTTCTAATATGATATATATGTTCCCTCATTCTGTCACGGAGCAACCTGTTGGTTTTGCCAACATAAAAAGAACTACAGGCTGTGCACTCTGCTAAGTAAACAACATGGGGGGTCATGCAGTTCGCTTCTACTTTAAAAAAGAACTCTTTTCGAAGATCTGGATGATAGAAAACATTAGCTGTGTTAATAAACATACAAAAATTACAGGTACCACATGGCATAGTGTGCCCCATAACAGGGGTCGTGTTGACAGAATTCCTGTCATAACACAAGAGCCTCCTCAAATTTTTATGATTCTTGAATCTAAACTTGGGAAAATCGCCCACTATCCTAGCTATATCATCAACTTGTAAAATGGGCCAATGCTAAGAAAACTTAAGTCTTAAGGGACATAAATGACTTTCGGAACGTCCACGTCTTTATGTGGCCGCATACCATACATAATAATGAGGACAATTTTGCAAGGAATAACGTAGTTAAAGTTTATGTCAGATAGCAGAGATTATGATGTTTCTAATAGATGTACTGTTGAGTCTGTGGAGGATACTGTTAGTGATGAACGTATTCATGATTTAGTTAAAGGGTCCAATACTAGAGTATTAAGTTTTGCAGAAGTAGCTGGAGATGGTGCGGACATGGTGGGCAATCAAGTATCTCCTCCTGGCACTACTGAGTTAGGGTTGCAGTCCGACAATCCGGTGCCACTTAGGAGTGTGAATCATATGGGTAGTTTGTACCCAAAAGTTGTAGTGAACAAATATAATAATAAAGGTCAGGATTCAGGTAATGTTGTCAGTCCGAAGGATAGAAGTCTTCCCACAGTTGGCATTGAAACTTTTAATATAGCCAGGAATGGCACCATAGATGAACTCCCTTTTCCCCTACCACTCCATATGGACAAGGGAGGGGGGCAGGGGCGATCAGTCAGCAGAGGGCGCCACAAGCGTAAATTTTCAGGGGAGCCACATCTGAATCAAACCCTGAAAAAGATGTGGGGGAAGGCGCTGAATCATTAATCCTTAATATCTCTGCA
This sequence comes from Protopterus annectens, assembly GCF_019279795.1. Classification (NCBI taxonomy): domain Eukaryota; kingdom Metazoa; phylum Chordata; order Ceratodontiformes; family Protopteridae; genus Protopterus; species Protopterus annectens. The sequence goes on along the minus strand of NC_056748.1, from coordinate 143,238,823 downwards.
CATGAGTTGACATTTGAGGAACGTAGGGTCCTTTGTAAGGGTTTAAATTGTATACCCTCTTGCCAAGAGCAAGATGTCGGATACAATCTTAGATTTGAAAGTTTTCTGCAGGAATGTTATGTTACGTTTGAATGATATATTGTGGTTCTGATGTAGGACCTGTTCCCAGTGATGAAGTGGGCCATTATTTTAATTTGAAGAAGCCTAGTAGCTTTATTCCTAGTAATCATCCTTTGGTTGAGGCATACCTTAAACTGACTGAAGAAAATATCTGTAATTTTTATGATAATTGTAATAATTTTAGGAAACACATCTGATATAACCTTACATATCCAGAAAGGTTAGCTTTGAATCAGTTGCAAAATAATAGCTCTATTGTAATTCGCCCAGCAGATAAAGGTGGGCTTATAGTTGTCATGGACAGGTCACATTATAGTCAGTCCATGACTTTGATGTTAAGTGATGTTAACTTTTATGATAAGATCTCGATTGCGGATGTGCAGCATGTTATATCATCTGTTCGTAATGATATTTTGGATATTTTTTCTGCTCATCTTATCACCAAAGAATTATTTTCTTTTTTGAAAGTAACTGATCCATTAATTCCATCAAATATTTGCCCAAAATCCATAAGCATCCCACCAATCCTCCCATGAGACCTATTGTGGCTGGAGGAGGGTGGGTTACTGAACCACTCTCACTGTATGTTGAGAAGTTCCTGAGACCTGTCAGTCAGAATCATACAGTTTTAAGAGATTCCAAACAGTTTTTGGTGGACTTGTATGAAAATACCAAGGATGTCTTTGATGTCAGTGATGTCATTTTTGTTACCTATGATGTTCAATCATTATTTACCGTGATTCCCAATGATCTGGGCATGCAGTATGTGCATGAGTATTTATCACTACATAGTGATTATTCTGAGAAGCAAATTGATTTGATTTGTTTTCTCCTAGAAATTGTTCTTGAGAATGTTTTCACTTTCTGCGATGAGATGTATTTACAGAAACATGGCATAGCTATGGGCACTTCGTGTGCCAATAGCTATGCCAATATGTTTCTTGCCCATTGGGAGCTTAATATGTTATTCCCTCTTACACGTTTTAAGGAACATGTGTTATTTTATCGACATTTTGTGGACGACCTGTTTTTGTTATGGCGAGGGTCGCCTGATGACTTGGTACAATTTTTTAATGTTATTAATAATTTAACTGACTGTCTTAAGTTTACTTACAATTGGTCTTATACTCGTATTGAGTTTCTGGACATTTATATTGAAAAGTTGGATAAGCACACAGTTAATACAGGTATACATCGTCAGACATGTCATAGAAATGCCTTTCTTTTTAGGTCCAGCATGCATCCTGGTTATATTTTTAGAAATTTAATCAGAGGACAGGGAATGAGGGCCTGTAGGTTAAATCCATCTTTGGATGGTTTCCAGCACGAGCTTGCTGGTTTGCATAGAAAGTTATTGACAAGGGATACACTGCTAGTG
>NC_056748.1:143179825-143232325 GCF_019279795.1 Protopterus annectens | reverse complement strand
GCCTTTGATAGGTCTAGGAATAATGCTGATGAGAAAAGATTGTTGTTTCTATTATTATTTATGGCATCAGAGAAGGAAAGGAGGGCAGTTGTAGTACTGTGGGAAGGTCTAAAACCATGTTGACTATTGGCTAGCAGTTTGTTTTGTAGAAGGTGGTTAAGAATTTGTTTATGTATGCATCTTTCCATAATCTTTGCTAATGGGGATAGTAAGGCAATAGGGCTTAAAGTTTGTGAGCTCAATAGAGGAGCCACCTTTATGCAGAGGTATTATGTGAGATATTTTCCATAGGGTGGGTATTTTTCCTTCAGAGATAGTCCTATTGATAAGAATGGATATGGGGTAGTCAATAGCTTTTGCAGCAATTTGTAAGTATTCTGATGGGAGTTGATCAGCTGATGGGGTGCAAGGTTTAAGTTTCTTAATAAGCTTATAAATAAGTGATGTAGGCACTGGTTGTAAGTTAAAGACATTGGATGAAGTGTTAGAGGTTTTAGGTAAGGAGGTAGTAGAAGAGGGTAATGAATTAGCTAGGGTTTGAATGGTTTCTATAAAGTACTTGTTAAAGGCATCTGGGATCAGAGTGGAGTTATTGAGATTAAAGCCTGAAGGGATAGGAGTAGTTGATTGTCCTGGTTTAAGAAGTTTGTTAATACCTGACCAGAATTTTTGAGAGGAATGCTGGCTAGTTTGTTGAATATGAAGGTAGTAATTCTTTTTATCTTCAAGAGTATCTTTCTTAGTGGCATTTCTTAATTGTTTAAAGAGTAGGTGATCAGATGAACATTTGGTAGTTCTCCATTTAGCCCATATTTTATTTCTAAGGAGCATTTTTTGTTTAGTTTGTTTAGTAAGCCATGGGGCTGATTTGGTCCTTATCCTAGTAGAGTGAATAGGAGCATGATAGTCAAGGATTTGTAGAAAGTTGGTATTAAAGTAGGCCACTGCTTCGTTTAGTTCAAGGGTAGTCATTGGAGACCAGTCACATGCTTTTAATTCTGCCAGAAACTTGTCTGCATTAAAGAATTTGTTTGAGCGAGACACCTTAACTTTATGGGTAGTTGGGTTATGCAACTTTTGTCTGATAACAAATGTGAGCATATGGTCACTAATATTATCAGGAAGAGTTCCTGGAGAGTACTTGTTTAGGTGGTTATTAGTAAGGATCCAGTCAAGAGTTGTTTCTTTATTTGTGGGTTTATGGGTTCTAGTTGGAGTATTAATTAATTGAGAGAAGCCATAAAGATTTATATGGCTAGTGGGGTGTTGGGATGAACAGGTCATCCAGTCAATGTTGAAATCACCAAGTATTATGGTTTCCTGAGGTAGTTGACTAGAAAGTGAACTAAGTAAGTTTTCTAGGATATGAGTATTATTTCCAGGCGGAAGGTACATACAAATGAGATAAATTGATTTGTTATTGTTGATGCTTAGTTTGATAGATAATATTTCGGCTTTGGAGTCAAGTGATGGAAGTTCATTGTAGAGAGTGATTTGGAGATTAGATTTGTAGAGAATAGCTATGCCTCCACCTTTCTTATTTAAGCGGTCGCGTCTAAGTATATTATAGCCAGGAGGGGTGATTTCCTGATCTTGAATAGAGGGTTTTAGCCATGTTTCAGTAAGACATAGTATGTCGAATGCATGTAAGTCAAGAAGAGAGTGTAGGTGATGAATTTTATTATTTAAACTTCTTATATTGAGTTGTGCTATTAGTAGGGAGTTAGGTGTTTTGGTGCATGATGATATTATAGGTGATGTAAAACTATTAAGATTACAATTGTTATTAGTGTAGGGACCAGGATTAGGATGAATATCACCATGAAGGAGGAGGTTTTGCTGGGAATTCACAAGGAATTTCAGGGATTTTGGTGAGTTGTAAGAGTACTTTTTGTTTAAGTAGAAAGATATATGAGTTGTTCTATGGTATTTTGGGAGTAGAAAGTTAGAGTAACAGGTAATGTTACTATGAATCAGGATATTGAAAAATGCAGTTGGTAAAGTTTGTGGGAGGTGAAGGTTTTGTTCATGTAAAGTGATATTTTCATAGAAGGTATAATAATATGGTATGGATAGGGAGGCTATAGTAATGGTAAAAATTAGGGAGTATGTGGAATAAGCTTTGAGTATTGGAGGCATGATAGAGAGTAAGTGTCAGGTAAATACTGCTTGTAAGAGAATGTGAGCTCAAGAGTAAGTAGGGAAGAGCTTGGTTACAGAGAAGGGTAAAGGAGCAGTGAAGAAGAGCAAGGGGGAAAAATGTAGTTATGTAGAGGTTATAGTTAGCTTTTATGAACTATAGAGAGAGTTACAATAGTGGAGAATGAGGTGGAGAATAAAATAGATAGTTATAGAGTAAGGGAGGTAGTGGTTGAGATAATGTTTGATGGTGGTTGGCTAAGAGAAATAGGGGAGTGTCTAGTGAAGTATAAGGGTAGGACCCCTGGGGGTGGGTGGGAATTGGGGGTAGGGAGGGGAGCGGAGCGGGGCCAGAGCAAGTAGAGACAGAGAGAGCGGAGACAATCAGTAAGCAGCAGGATGTAGGGAGGAGTAGCAGAGCAGGCAGTTCGCAGGTAGGGAGAGCAGAATGGGGAGTAGAGCAGAAGGAGAGTAGAACTATAAAGCAGTAGACTATTGTAGTAGATAGAAGAAGAGGAGGTAGAACATAGATATAGGGAGAAAGGTAGAAGTTAGGAGAAGTCAGTCTCCTAGGGAAAGGATGTCAAGGTATCAGGAGGAGAGAGATGTTCAGAGAGCAGATACTTTGAGGGGAATAAGAAAGAGAGGTAGGGCACAGACCTATTGTATACCGCCACCTAGTGGACAGCGTTAGTAATAACAGCCGGTATCCAGGGTAAAGACATCATAGGTGAAAGGATATGGAAAGTAGCAAGGGGTATACCCTTCCAGAGGCTAAAGACAGGGAAGGATGGGCTGGCTGCAAGCTTTCCTGATCCAGAGGCTACTACTTTCTAAAGATGTACTTACAGTTTAAATTATACAGATTGGCATTCTGAACGGGTCAAGTGTAACAACCAGAGGCTACTAGTTACATAACATATAATTACAGTTTAAGTTATGCAGATTGGCCTTCACAACGGGTCAAGTGTAACACATACTTTGTAACTGTAGTACAAGCTGGTGGAAGCACAGGGCAGGAGAAAATAAAGGACGGTCCACTCAGGTAATGCTTGAGGTAGTTCAGGGTTCTTGGTGCAGTCAGGACACTCAATATAAGGTTGAGAGATAGTTAGCTAGGGGGGAAAAGGTAAGAAGAAGGGAGATTAAATAAGTAATACAGTTGTAAAAATAACAGCCTAGAGTACATATGCAGAGAAATATCCCTCCGAACACATCAGTCTTAAAGAAGCACAGGAAGTACAATGCAAAGTTTGACCAAGATTCAACAACTCTAATAAAAAACACTACATAACACATTACTTCAAAGATACATTAAGAATAGCTTTAGCAAGACAGTTTAGCAATATAACACATTCAACAACTCTGGTAAGACACACTTAATAACACATTACTTCAAAGAAGCTATAAGATTAGCTTTAGTAAGTCAGTATGGCAATATAACAGGCTATAAAACATCCTAAAAGTATAGAACATGTACAAATACCAAGAGACAAGCGTCTATGAATAAACCTGCCACTGTCCGTTTTAAACAAGGGGAAGATAGTAATCAAGTCAGATCTAGGGAATGTCGTAGCCCCAGGACGATCGTTTAACGATCTGCATAAAGCAAATGCTGGCCACGTGCCACGTATGGTGAGAGGATGGGGAAAAGTAAAAGGGGGTGATGGGTTAATGGGGAACAGAAGTTGAGTTAATAAGAGGGAAGAAAAAGCCAAGTGGGGAGCTTGATATGGGCAGGACCAAGTCTTTTTTAGATAAATGTTTAGTTCATGTTTGAACAAGTATGTTTCAGGAATGCTTCTTATATTGAGAGGAAGTGAGTTCCAAGCATGGGCTACAGAGTATTTATAAAATTATTTTTATTGGGTTTCTATATGTCAAGGAGGTGTTTGCTGTTAGTATGGAGGTGATGATGGGGGTTATAGTAGGAGAGATGGAGGGGCAGGAAGATTCAGGATACTGTGTGTAATATGAAGTTGAGGAAGTAGTAGTTAATTCTGGCCATTGGAGTGTCTTCAGGGCACGACAGTGGTGGGATTTATAAGGGAGATTGGAGGCAAATCTGTCTGTTTTGTTATATGTTTGCTCTAGTTTGGTGATAAGTGATATTTGAACATTAATAAGGACAAGGGCAGTGTAAAGAACACAGGGTAGAAGGAGGGACTGAGCTAGGGAGGATTTGGAGGAGGGTGTAAGAAATTTTTGGTTGAGATTGAGAAGACCAAGTTTCTGGTGGGTCTTTTTTTTTTATACATTATTGGATGTGAATATCAAATTTTAATTCATCATCAATAATTACTCCAAGTAGTTTGGTATAGGGTTCAGGTATAATAATGGTGTTGTTGAGGGAGGTGGTGGAAAATGAGGGTTTGTGTTGTGCAAGTGTTTTAAGAGAAAGAGTTTTTTTTTTTTTTATTAGTTGATGATCAGAGCCAGGTTTCGACAGAGGGGAATGTTTGTTGAGTGAGAGCTAGCAGTTGAGGGATGCTGTGGGCAGAGGTGATTAGGTTCATAGGTTGGTACCAGGCTATCGACCCTAGGGTCTATACAGGCCTAGCCATAACAATTCCCTGGATATTTCTTCCCACAATATTTACTTCCCTGGACCCCTGTCTAGCAGGCTGACTGACATGATCCCAGGGGTGAATTTCCTATCTCCCGTCCAATAGTCAAGGTTCCTTTTGAAGAGGGCCAAGGAGGCGCTCTTCTTGACATGTATGGGCAGTCTATTCCAAAGTATGGGGAGTCTCTGGGTCAGGAACCTATCCCTCCAGCATGTTTTGTTCATTGTGATGACAAGGTTTAGATCCCTGGAGCGTGTGGCTCTGAGGCAATTGGGATTTCTTTAAGTGGTGCATGTCCAACAGCTCAGGGTTTGACATGGCCTTGTTATGTTAAGCAGAGATCACCTATGAGTAGACGGTATGCCGCAGAGTATAGCTGGAGTTTTTTTAGACGGTCAACATATGGCATCTGCTTTAGGCCTATAATTCTTGTAGTGAGGCATTTCTGCAGCCTTTCCAGCTGTTGCAGATGTCTTGTGAGGTACATACCAAATGGGGAGTTATACTCTATAATGGGTCTAATGAGGGATGAGTAGAGTGGGACAATGACCTCCTTTTTTCTGGATGAAAATCCCTTAGTGATGAGGTGTGCCACATAGAAGGATTTCTTGACTGTTGTGGTGATGTGGTTATCGAAGGTGAGACCACTGTCCACCTTTATCCCCAAGTCTCTCATCAAACTTTCAATGTTTAGTGTACTGCCACCTATGTGGTAATTCATGGTTGCATGTTTTTTTTTTCCAAAGGAGATAACTATACATTTCTTGGCATTAAGCTTGAGCCCATGGCAGTGGCACCAAGCATCGGTTTCTGTAAGGCCCTTTTGTAGACTATCCACATCATTTGGGGATTCAGTAATGGCTCCCAGTTTGCAGTCATCTGCAAACTTTGTTAGCCAGAGTCCCTTAGTGTTGGCCTGTACTTCAGAGAATTAGATGCCAAACAAGTGCAATCTGAGATACTCCACTTGTCTGGAGCTGGATTTGGAGTCGGCTACTTTTACAATCTGGGTTCTGTCAGTAAGCCAGTTGCAACCCATCAAGTGACGTAGGGATTTATGCCCAGCTTAGTAAGTTTATGTATGATTCCAGAGTGGAGGATGGTGTTGAAGACCTTGGTGAGGTCCAGATAGGCTGTGTGGACCACTTTACCCTCATCCACAGCTCTGGAGACTGATTCAAAGAAGTCAAATCAGGTTCAGGAGACAGGAATGGCCCTTCACAAATCCAAACTGGGTGGGGTCCAGTGTTTGAAGGTTGCCAATGTCTTTATTTATAAGTTCTAGGATAATGCATCCCATGCCCTTGCAGATCAGGCTCGTCAGACTGATGGGACGATAGTTCCCGGGATCCAAGGTGGATCTCCCCTTGTGGAGTGGGATAACTGTAGCTGTGCGCCACTCAGTGGGCATGAAGCCAGAGGCGAGGCTATGATTAAACATGACACTTAAGTGAGGTGCCAGTTCATTTTGTAGTTCATGTAGTGCACAGCCTGGGATGTCATCTGGTCCCATGGATACTGTATTCTTAGCTTTGGAGAGTGTGGTTTCTACCTGTGTGGCCATGATTACCGGAATTTGGCAATCTTTTGGTATTGAAATGGGCCCTTTATGGAGTGAGACGGGGTGAAGTTGGCACTAAATCAGTCTGCCAGGATATTGGCAATATCTGTGGAATCAGTATATTTAATGCCATTCTGTTGTAGCTCAGAGCAGATCTGAGCATTGCCATTTAGATTCTTGACATAACTATAGAATGCCTTATGGCTGTCTTTGCAATCTTTGGCAGTTTTATTTTCGTAACTAGCTTTTGAGGATTTTATGAGGGATCTCAGCTTCTTACTGAGACTGGTAAGGGAGTTTTTTGCATCCTGGGATTTTCCTCTTTTCTGCAACAGTTTCTTTCTTCTGTTGTATAGTTTGTTTATAGCAGGGGTCCAGCAGATTGGCTTCCTTTTTTTGGAGGGAAGCATCTTGATTCTATTTGGGATGGCATGATTCATGCATGAGTGGATGCGCTCGTACAGTGCCTTAGTGTAGGATTCAGCAGTCAAACTTTCAGATCCCGTCTGCATGGGTGTCATGAAGTTTGTAACTTCTGACTTGAGTAGCATGAAGCTGGCTTTGGAGAATTTTTTTATGGAGGTTTACTTACTGGGGGGTGGGGGTGGGATGTGAATGTCAAGGGAGATTTGCTTATGGTCAGACCTGACCAATAAGGCAGTGACCACTGGTGTGGAACATCTATCTCCCATGTTGGTAATTACCAGGTTTAGGACATTGGAGCCCCTGGTGGGACAATGGATTAGTTGATCCAGGGCGTTGAAATTTATGAATTCCAAGAACCGTTGGGAAAAGGTGTTGGAACCCAAGTAGTTTTCCCAGTTAATGGCAGGGTAGTTGAAATCACTCAGTGCAATGACGGTGTAGGACTAGGCAGAACAATGATGGAAATGCAGCTTAGTAAGAAATCATATTTGCAGTTCCCTGCAGAAGTAGCTGAGACGTGCACATTCTGGTGTTTACAGCAAATGCCTGCAGCTACACTGCAAACTATCCCTTAACTGATCCTGTGGGACTGTTTACTTCATCTGTACTGAAAACTACCCTTAGCATATATCCCATGATCCTATGGGACTGTTTACTTCATCTGTACTGAAAACTACCCTTAGCATATATCCCATGATCCTATGGGACTGTTTACTTCATCTGTACTGAAAACTACCCTTTGCATATATCCCATGATCCTATGGGACTGTTTACTCCATCTACACTGCAAACTATCCCGAAGTATATATCCCATGATCCTCTGTGATTGTTCGCAGTGTAGATGGACTTGCTGAAGCCCATTCATTTGAGCCTGCGAGATCAGACTGGGAATCAGCAAGGAATTTTGTGCATGTTCTTGCTACTCTGAAAGAATTCTGAGTTTGACAAATGTAAGTTCAAAAAAAATTGGTGAGTTGCAAGTTTTTTTTTTTTTTGTGCTCAATGAACTGACTTTGAACTGGTTTGTTGTGGATGGTAGAACACCTTATTTTTTAAAACTGTGATACAAGGCAAACAGTTATGACATTTGTTAGGGAATTAGAATAGTATTTGATGAATATAGTGTACATATTCAAAAATAATGTCTGCCTTTCTCAGTTTAGCTATAAAGTCCTTATTTCAGTTACTGGGCACTGATGTAATAAGGTGGTGATGGGTGATATTATTTATTTAGTTTTTAGTCTGGACTAAATGCATGTGTACTTTAGTCACCAGCGTATTCTGAACCATCTTTTTTAGCTCTGCATCTAGTTTATCCACTAGGTAGTGGGCTTCTCAAACACGCGCGCACACACACACACACACACATATATAAATATATATATATATATATATATATATATACATATATACATACACACACACACACACACACACACACACACACATATATATATATATATATATATATATATATATATATATATATACACATATATACATATATACACACACACACACACACACACACACACACGCAGTGACTGATTATTTCTATGTTTGTAGTTTACAGGGCTACTTATCCACGTTTCTAGTCTGCTTTTTTTAAGGATCTCTGTGTTTCCCTTGTGTCAGACTGTTGGCCTATAGTCTTCCCCCTTTCCTTGTAATTCTTTTAAACAACTTCTCTAAAATCATTTTAGTGCTGTATTTGTAATTAATACCATTCTTAGAATCATAGTCTCTAGGATTACTTTTTCCCTAGTATGCCAAAGCTGCCTTTGAAAGCCTGGGTATCCTAAAATAAATGTTGCCTTAATGCTTCATGTTTGTAAACAAGAATGTTTCATTTCAGTCAGTAACTAAACTAAAGTAAAATAAACATTTGCAGACTTTCGTAGTTTGTAGTAGAACTCCCCAAGTTGATATTCTGTGTGTCAACTTGTGCCCTGCTGAGAATTTTTTTGTTTATTTTTTTTGTTTACAAAAAAACTGTTTTTAGACAACATTGTACAAAGCAGTTACTGGAGCATATACCATCTTGGAGATTACATCTTCCTCTTTACACAATCATTTTTTACTATTTTTTTCTCTGTATTTGAATGCATAAAAGTGTAATGACTGTCAAAGTACATTTTCTGTGTAGCAGCCAGAATTTCCCTTTATATTCTGCACAAACAGCAGGTCATCCAGTAGGACTGTAAAGTATTAGGCATGCTATTTGAAGAGAATGTTTTCCTTGTGTAGATGATTTCTGTTGGAGTTTTCAAAGACTTGGACTCAATGTGAACAAATACTTAATGCAATACTGTTTTGATAATGGATGTTACCCTAGACTAACTGTCTCGCATTGGCAATGAGCTGTTTTGACTCCCATAGTCCACCCTTCACCATGCACCCTCTCCTTTTAACTGATATATCAGCGAGTATATCGCCTCTGGCTACCTGGGTCAAGTGGGTGGGAGTATATCACGTTTTTAAACATTGACTCAATGTTCTTTCCAGTGCTATTTAAGTTTTATCACACATGTGCTCTGCAATAAAAAAAATGTGTATAGAATATAAACGTTTCATATGTTAAAGCAAAATATTTTTATTGCATTTTTCATTGCAGTGTTATTGAATGTTATTCCTAAGTACATTCAAACAAGTCAATCTTTTTTCTTCTTTTAACTTCAGTACTTCAGTATTGTTGCTTCCTTCTGCTGATCTGAAGTGTGCCTTGCTTTAAAGTCTGTATGTCATTCTTGTTCTGTCAGCTAATGTGGTTTTGTAGAGTTTTACTTTGTCATGTAGAAAACCCTCTTCAAATGCTTCTTATTTTTAAAACCTTATAACTTACACTGATATTTCCTTCAAAGATGCATTGAAGTGCTGTTTGACAAACCACAGTTCTACTCTTCACTGTTTAACAGCATTTTTAAATCAAGGTGTAGAGCTGAAATCACAAGTCTGTCAAGTAGCTGAATCTGTAATTAATTAACGTAAATGAATTTCACCTTTGCCTTTAGCTGACATTTTTTTTCTTGGTTTCCTGTCTTCATACATTTACAATTACCGGGATATGAAGTAAAAAGTTGCACTCTAATGCCATCATATCTGATTTGTATCTTTCATATTACTTCTAACTGCACTGTTCCGAAGTTGTTTTATAAAATGTTACTTGTCACACCTATTAGAAACTAGTGAAATTGACTTTTATATCCTTTCTCACTGGCAGTAGTAATACTGGAGACTTATATATTTTGTGACCTGTTGGAATAATAATGCCTCCAAATCTAACAAATACTTCCAAAACAGCATAAAAATCATCAAAATCAAATAAATGCCACCTTGAACAAACAACACTAGGGATCAATAATCTATTGAAAGTAAAGAATTTAAGTTAAATGCTTTCATGCTCTTATTTAGAGCTTCATCAGAACTAAGATAATTTAAAATAACAGTCCACCCCTTTTGAAACCATTCAAGAAATCACATGTTAAGAAACAACCAATCAAAAACGTGTTTACTTTACAAATCCAGCCCTATGGAAAGCTTTAAAAATCTATTAGTTTTAAATAAGGGAATGAAAGTGCTTAATTTAAATTGTTCATTTTCAGTAAATTATTGATCCCTGTGTTTGGTGTTACCTGTGGCATTTGTTCAGTTAATAGTAATGTCTCTATTATTTCTGTATGAAACAGAAACTATAAGAAACAACTCTTTATATTAAACAAAAGGAAAATAAAGTCACATTTCATTTCACAAAAGTGCCATGAACAGGTCTTCACTGATAATTTTTCCCCCTAAAGCCTTGAGCCTTGCAAATTGTATTGTCTGAAACCAACCCAGTCCGAAAGAGTATTGTTGATGGTTAGTTATTTGAAAATGTTTCTTTATTAGGAGCAATTCTTTTAAGGTGGCAGTGAAAACTAGGTATATAACAGAACAGCGTATTAACTGTTCCTCTTTCACTGTTCAGACTGTTACACATTTTATTCTGTGTTGTGTGACGGCATCTTTTACATTTGTGCTTCATCTACTTATTATGAATGGTGATTACATTACTGATTTCTCAGAAAAGGAGAATGTTTAAATGTGCACTGTTAACCTGCTACCCAGCAGAAATATGCAGAAGTGAACTGGAAAATGTGTATTGCAACAGCTTGCAGACAAAATAGGCGATGTACTTGACAGTAAAGGATGAACTTATGTTTAAAATCATAAGTAAACACTGCCTGTAATGAGAGTAAGGTACAACAGAGAGTATAATTTGACAGTAGTAAAGAATTTTAGTGAAACCACAAGCCTCCATTGAAACTGGGCTTTTAGCTCAGCTGGATTATTTCCAGCCAACAAATGGAATATAATACACATGGGGGGAGTATAGTGTGATATTGTAAACTGGTCCAAACCAGGCTTTCCAGTGACACTGTAGCAGGGCTGGACAGGGGGACTGTTTTTATTAAGAATCTGTTTTTAGAAACTTCCAAGATTGCTGCACTCTGAGCCACAGCTTAATTTCAGATCTCCAAGTGTGAAAAAACAAAACCGAGGAATAAGATCTAGTTATTCGGCCAGTTTAAGAAAAATACATTTACTAACCAGTAAGTGCACTACAAGTGGATACCGGCAAAGAAAGAATTTAGAGAACCTGAAAGAAATACAACTAGAAAAACTGAAGCGAAGCAATGATGGGAAAGAACCTTGCAGCTGTTCATCAAAAAGCAGTTCAAGCTCCAGCGTTGGTACAATATACAGCTTCTGGTAAGTTAGAGCAGAAAATCGATCAAATGTAATCAGAGCCGATTAAAATAGAAGCACCTTTAACTAACCATCGAATGAACTGATAACACTGAAAAATACAAGGTTGAAATGGAGAAAAGGCTGGCTGAGTTTGTAACTTCAAGGACGCCTGTTTAAAAAAAATGCTAGAGTTAGAAGGCAGCGCATGCAGAGAAAACCTGAGATTTTTTTGCTGTACCAGAGAAACTGGAAGTAACAGAGTATTAATGTTATGAAAGCCCAAATAAGCAAGTGGACTGGTACTTCACAGCAGGAATTGTTAATTGGAAGTGCACATTCTTTGTATGCTCAAAACTAAGCCACGAGGAAGCAGCCAGGCCGTGGATTAGTAAAGATGCAATCCTGCCAGCAGAAAGAGTTGATCCTGACAAAGCCATAGCAGAAGGGCAAAGCAATAAAGATTGGAGAGAGCAGCGTGTTTGTGGAAAAGAAATTATTCACTGCACACCAGTTAGAAAAGCAAATTTATCCCAGCAAACAGGGAATGTCAACTGGCAGGTGTAAGATTCATGATGCTGTATCCAGATGTCTTCAAAATATTTTTGTAGAGGATCTAAGACATTATTTTATGCAAATCAGACTATGAGGGCATATAAAAGGTTACCCAACAAAACCTGAGCCATCAGACTGAAGGGGACTCTGCTTCTCAGTTAATCTCATAATGAGACTTTTCCAATGAAACCTTTTCCAATGTTCCAAAGGAAAATGCTTGAGAAACAGGACAAAGCAAAGGACTCTGATTCCAGAGTGTGATGTTGGGAGACTGAAATAAACAAAAAGAAGACAAGCAACTCTGAAATTAGTGAATAAGTGTGAGATTATAAACCATCAATCACATTTGCCAACTATGGCAATACACAAAAAAGTTGCTGAGAAAGACTGAACTTTTGTTGACTTTGTTAAACTTGTAGGTGGGCTGTAAAGCATACACCCCACTTTGGCATTAATGTTTAGAATTATACTAAAAAAAATAAGTGTAAGTAAGACAACTTATGTTCTTAATAGTGTGTGTGTGTGTGTGTGTGTGTGTGTGTGTATATATATATATATATATATATATATATATATATATATATATATATACACACACACATACATACTTGTATACACACACACATTTTATATATATATATATATATATATATATATATATATATATGTATGTAAAATATAATAAAACTGCAAACTGCGAAGACTTAGAATTATAAAAAATAGAACTTCAGTGGATTAAAAAAAAGTAAATATGTACGATTCTAAAATGCAAATACAGTAGCCAATAAACATAAGTGTTTTTTAAAAAAATAAGGAAACTGCATTTTAATAATAATAAAAAAAAGATCAAATGACATAAAATTAATGAATACAGTGAATAAGATTCTGAAGGGGCGTGTCATTAGTTGTACCAACGTAGAGCTCATTCAATGAAAATTAAACTTAAAATTTAAAATAAAATAAAAATTTAAACTAGTGATTATTGCATTTTACTGTATTCTGATGACATTCTTTCATCTTAAGAATGAAAGCTTAATATCTTTTCAGAGTAAGTGTGCCTTACTTTTAGTCCATTGAAGTTCTATTTATATGTATGTATATATATATATATATATATATTATATAATATATATATATAATATATATATATATATATATATATATATATATAAAATCTCATAATATAAATGTAGTAAAGCAAATATTTTTTAGAATGTAGTCAGGGGTATCTTAAATGTGAGGGTAGAGGGGAGTCTTTTTAGTGATTGTATGTGATGAAGATATTAAAGTAAACAATTATTTTTAGTTTCAAGAAATATAGACATTACAGTGTAAACAAGAGAATATAGTCTGGACAAAAGCAAGTTTAAGTTAATATGCTGTAATCTTGGACTGTTGGAGTGGGCGATGAGGTGTACAAATGCATTGATTGTATTGTATGATATGGAGAATTGAGATGTTTTCTCCTGTTTTTACATGGGTGAACACCTGGATTAATTCCCTTTGCTTAATCTAAAAACAAGTGCTTTCTATAAGCAAGTAGGCTCAAAGAATAAGACAAAAATGATGAATCCCATGAGAAGTGCTAAGCTTCTTTCATATGCAGTGATATTAGCTTGTTTTTTTTCTTTAGCACATGTACAGTAGGATTTACAAAGTCTGTAGCTGAAGGCAGTTGTACAGTCTGTTCTTATGTCTCCTTGGAGATGAACTGTCTACAAATACAGTCAATTAATATTGACAATTCTGAGCATTGTTTGCTGAGAGAAATGCAAAACATAGAAGTATAAGAGCAAGCAGTTAACAAAAAAGTAAAACTTAAAATTTCTGGAGGTGAATAAGAGCAGCTTAACAAACAGCCTTAATGCTTCAATGCATTTAGTAGTGTTTAACAGTGTGTAAGATAGCTAGTGCACTTTTTCGTAAGGCTAAAAGTTAATATTTTCTAAAAGCAGTTGAGCTATTTTTCACACTTGGGAGGGAAATGGACATAAGAAAAGAACAAACAGCAACCAGTGTAAATGGGAGCAGAGGCTGTAACATGCACTTTAGCATGGGTAACCTTAATTTTAGGTATGGTAATGCAAGTGTGTGCCGCTGCTGATTTGAGGCAATTGTTCCTATCAGAAGGGCTAATCTTTGACGAATTATAAATTGTTTATATCTTTTCTAGCTAAAGGAATGTCAAAAGTGTTGCCTGATACCAAAATATATAGATATGGATCAGTGTGTTTTGGGGTGGGGACAAACATTTGACAACATTAATAAAACAGTGGTGGTACAAAGGACAGCATAATGTAAAAAAAATACCACTGTAGCATTCAACAGAGTAAGCTTGGATTTTATGAGTATGGCAGTTGTAGCATTTGCATTCCCTGATGCAATAATAAGATTACACTGGGGGGGATGTATGAGAGATCAAAGGTAGGAAGGTGGGAGGGTTCTTCTCTAATGAGTCGTGTCTGAAGAGAGGAGCCAGGCAGGGTTGTCCTCTTTCCCCTTTATTTGCTTTGTATTAATAGCAATTGGCAAAGAAGATAAGGGACTCAGAAATTCAAGGATATAATTGGTATGGTAATCAAGAAAAGGTGGCTTCATGTGGTTGCCAAAACCATGGACACAACACCCACCTCACATAGCAAACACACTGATGCACTTAAAGCAATCTTCCTTAACAACAGATATTGACCAGCCCTCCCATTGTCAAAGCTATGCATCAGGAAGCACAAAGGCACTCGGAAACAACACCACATTTACAGACACACTCATTGGAGCCCCTGAGACAAATAAACACACTTAGCAGGCCTTTCATCATAGGGGTCTTCCTTGTAAGCTATACTGATTCCCATGCACAGGGGTATTCATTGTAAGCTGTACTGATTCCCATGCACAAGGGTCTTCATTGTAAGCTCTACTGATTCCCATGCACAGGGGTCTTTATTGTAAGCTCTACTGATTCCCATGTAAATTGGCCTGGGCAAGGAGAAGATTACACTGGCTGCATACCTGGAGCCAGGATCCACCAAGTCATGCAGGTACTCAACTAATTACACCATAGGTACCAGTATGATTCCATCATAGTCCATGTAGGGGTAAATGACCTGAGATGTACCTCAATGGACTATATGAAGAGAGACACTGTGAAGCTTTCAGAATATATCTCTAAAGCTGGTCTGAGCCTATCATTAAGCAGGATATTACCATCACTGAGGATGCTGACACAATATGAGCAAAAGATGATTGATTTTTAACAATTGACTGTATTTCTCATGTCATTCTAAGGGATTTAATGTTTGTCAGCTTGGGAAGATGTGGTTAATGGACCATGATGCTTTGCCAAGGATGGTCTGTACCATTCCCCTCAAGACTTTTGAATACTGGCTAAAACTTTGTATACCTTCTCCCCCAAAAAAAGAGTAAAAATGCTGTCCACTCCAGTATTGCCTTTTTTAGGCAATGCCGAATTGACAAATCTACTGACGTAGCAGTATCAGCTCAACTGAACCTCAAGGTGTTGCTGCTCAGTGACAGGAACCTAAATAAAAAAAAAACTACACTCTCTCCATGCCCTCCTTACAATCGAGAATATCAACCTCTGTGCAGTTGCTGAGACATGGTTTAAAGCAGCAGAAAGTACCCCAGAAAAGCAGTGTTTCAGTGCCTTCCACACGTTTAGACCAGTAGCTGCACAGACAAGTGCTAAAGGTGGAGTTGTCTCAATGTACATCAGTAACCTCTGGGGTGGTCAAACAGGATGAGTTGCTGGAGTTCCTCCACGTGCAGATCAACATAGGCAAAATCCCATGCTATGTCCTAGCCAGCTATAGGTCACCTTCCATGTCCCAAGAAATTCACAATGCATGCTTACTGGAGACTCTTATCATTGGCCTAATACCCTACTTATGGGAGACTTTATCCCCCCCCCCCCCCATAGACTGACACTCTTAAACAGCCTCAAACAAACAAGCTGAGAGATTTCTGGATTTCCAGATAGTGAAAACTCCCACTAGAGCCTGCAACATACTGAACCTCTTACAAACATGGGAGAATGCTACACCCCACCCCACCCTAGTGTCTCATCCTCCCTGGTAAGATCCAACAATAAAGAAATGAAAATCAACTCTGTAACCCAGTAAAACCAGAAGCAGAAAGTATTACAAGGCAAACAACCATTCATTAAGTAATAGTTTCTCAAAATGAAATGCCCTCCAAACCTGAGAACACAGAAGCCTATGCTGAATTGCTCGCAGAAACTCTGTACACCAATTTCAATGGCTGCATATTGGCTGCTGTATGTACCAGAAGTAATCCTTGAACTACCACCAAACACAAACTTCCCTTGTGGCATTCCAAATTAAACAGGATATACAACAAAATTAATAACAATATGCCAAAATTCAAGAAGGGTAATTCCCATAAAGATAAATTCCTGTAAAGATAAAACCTATCTCATCAAACTAAATAGGCAACTAAGAGGGCTAATTAGGTCAAACAAACCCAGCTTTGACATGAGAGATAACCATAAGTCCTTCTTCAGCTGTGTCAAAAACCTGAAGGGCAACACATACCAATCGGCTTAATTGGTGGTTAATGATGCCTCATTCACTGAGCCTGGAGATGCAGCTGACAAATTTAGTTCCAACTCTACCCCCTTCCAGCCCCAGCAGTCCCCCAAGAAATACCCTCAAACTTAACCCTTCCAACTATAACTAGGGAGTGTGTGTACTGGCTGCATTTGCTAAAGCCAAGAACACAGCCTTAGTGGCTCTGATAACATCCCAGAATACCTCTCGACCAGTTTAAAATATGACCTTTCAGGACCCCTGGAGTCACTATTTAACTACAGTCTTAAAACAGGCTTACTACCATGACCCAATAGAATGGAGGACCATTATGGTCATCCCTATTTGTAAGGGAGGATCTTCAACAGTTCCTGGAAACTACAGAACCATTAGTCTGACTAGTCTTATATGTAACGCCATAGAAATTATCATCAAGGACATAGGAGTTCTCCAGACATTGGATCTATCCCAGTTTGGCTTTGTCAAAGGAATGTCATGCTTACAGAACCTGATGGACTTCTTTAAAATGGTCAATAAGGCAATGGATAATGGAAAGTGGTGCATACTGCCTACCTACATCTGGCTAAAGCATTTGAAACAGTACTCCATTTGGGCATTGTCAGCATAGTTATGCAACTAGGTGCAAACCCCTTTATAACACATTCAATAGCTAGCTGGCTTACGGATAGTGCCCAGGAGCTTAGGGTCAGTGAGGCTACCTCCAAAAAGGGGCCAGTCACCAGTGGAGTCCCTCAGAGCTCTGTGCTGGGATTTACTCCTCTTTGGCATCTACATTCTTGGAAATTAAAGCCAGTGTCAGAGGCGTCTGGTTGACCAAGTTCTTTGATGATTGTAAACTGACTTTTCAGTCACTGAGACATGGTTTAAAGCCACAGAGCACACCAACAGTGCTAGGTTATAATGCCTTCCACCATACCTCTCAACCTGGAAACATCAAAAATCTGGACAAATGCCTATGAAAAATAGGAACAAATCGATACACTGATTAACATTAACTTTGCATACATAATTATGCAACCCCACCCACTCGAATTGAATTGTGGAATATCAACTTTCAAAAGCAAACTGAAGAATAGACATCCAAAATATTGCCCCACCCAGACCCTGTAGTAAATGGTAACCATTTTTTTGAAATGTGTAGCAATGATGTTCACTGGGGAGGGAGAATATGATGAACCTTATGATTTTGTTTTTGAAGACTTGCAGTATGTGGGTTTTATGGTAAACATAGAGCATTTAATGGTAGGCAGTATTCTAATCTTAGCAAAAGAATATTATAGTTTGCTAGGACCTCCAAAAGTCATTCTTCATGGCCTACGAATCAGTGGTGTTGCTTGAGTTTGTGCTGCCTGGGGCTGTCTTTGAGTTTGCTGCCCTTATCTCCTCACAAAGTCATGGTCGAATAGGGTCCCCTGACCCTCCCCCCTGCAGCCATTCCAGTGTCCCATTACTTGGCTATTTCTCCCCATTTACCATAAACAGTGTAATGTGCATACTGCTTTACTTCTACGATGATAATTTGGATTTCATTTAAGGTTCATAGGTAGGTACTAGGCTGTCGGCCCAAGGGCCTACGTAAGCCTAGCCAGCAAGGTACCATAGTTTACGCCACCCAAGAAAGTTATTTTCCTGTGCCACTGTCCAGCAGAGACACAAAAGTGATCCCCGGGGTGTATTTCCTATTTCCCATCCACTCATCAAGATTTTTCTTGATGAGTGCTAATGAAGAATGTTGCTTGACATAGATGGGTAGCTAAGAGTTTTATTTTATATTTTATAGCACAAACACTAATAGACATCTGCTAAACAAATCAGTACAGTCACAATGAAAATGGACTTAGCATTAAAACTTCTCTTCTCTGCCCTTGAAACTGACATTCATTAAAACAGCATTGAAATGCACATTCAAAGAAAATGCATCTGGACAGTGGCAGATAAAGATTACCTTCGGGCTGTTTTCAAATCATAGGCCCCTTGCACGCCAAACATACATGTGTTCTTTGATACACTTTCCTGATTGTATTAAATTACGTTCCTTGTATAATACAGCACACTTGTTAGACCGCATTTTAAATTTGTTTTGAACATTTTTCCAGTAAGCAATGAAACAAAAATGCATGAACTAATAATGACAAAACTGCCCAGTTCAGAACATTTCCATCATAAAAGTCTACTCAAATTCTACAATCCACCAGTATCACAATCTCTGCAGAAGTAAAAGTCATCTAAATAATTCCACATTAAAGAGATCTGTAAGACCTGTAACTAATGAAGAAGTTGCTGATAGTAAATAGCTTAATATTTCATTGTTTCATCTACAAATAAAGTGCCTGTTGCCCTTGAGGAATAAATTGCCTGTTACATAAAAAATGATAAGCTCATAATATTGCAATAGGGAATGGATGGCAAACTGATAACAGGTTCATAGTTACTAGGTATCTCCACCAAAGAGGACATTCTCAGGACTGCATCATCCACCCCCTTTAAAAGTACAACACAGTACAGTATCAGCAATCCATCTGCATACTGTGGGAGTAGAACCCACAGCATTTTACATCAAAAGCAAGTATTCTACCTGTTGTGCTAATAACAGCACAAACAGACTTGGCATAAGCAGTAGTAAACTTTTCTCCTGCTGAAGAACTGTGCAGCACAAGAAATCTGGAAAAAGTCAAAATTTATTGGGGAGGGGGGCAAAAGCCGAAAACCAGGGACATATTTTAAACTTTGCTTGTATAATCTTAGAAACATTGCTATAATAAAATGTTTTGTGTTACCATGTGTTTCCTGAAAGATAGGAAGACTGAAACTTAAATGGCTATCATTATTTAGTGAATTCATTTCTCACTGATTCAGTTGAGAACTATGGTTAACTCCTTGAATCACAAGTGGCAGTGGTGGTATGGTTAGAGAATTTAGGCTCTTGTTCCTTGTACTTAAGGTACAGGGTTTGAGCCTGAGTAACTCTAACCAGCAGTTATACCTAACTGGGGCATTTACATACACACACACACACACACACACACACACACACACACACACACACACACACACACACATTAAATAAGTAAAAGAAGCATGCATTAAATAAGTAAAAGATGTGCTGCCGACTAAGTAAAACATTTCTCCTGCCTGCAACTGTGTAAATAAACGAAGCCGCCATTACAAGTTGTGCTGTCAAAAGCATATGTCATCGCGCACGCTCTGCATGTGATGATGTCAGTAAAAAAAAAAAGAAAATTCTGAAATTATAGGGGCCATGCGGGGATTCATGGCACCCCAATATTTTGCTTTCAAAACCGGTATTTACTGAGCAATTTGGTACAGTTGAAAGGTATGCCTTCCACACATTTAGGCCAGCTACTTCACAGGCAGAGACTGAAAGTGGAGGTGTCTCCATTTACATCAAGCATAAATATACTTCAAGGCAGGTCAAACAGGACGATGCACTTGAGCTGCTCCATGTTCAAATCACCATAGGCAAAATCCAGTGCCACTTCCTTGCAAGCTGTAGGTCCACCTCTATGATCCAGGAAACCCATACCATGTATTTAAACTTATTTGAAACACTAACCATCCAACCCAATGCAACTTTCATGGGTGACTTTAATTACCCCACTATTACCTGAGAGTCTTCTACAATCCTACAAAGAGGCCAGTCACAAGTGGAGTCCCTCAGGGATCAGTCCTTGGACCGCTCCTTTTTGGCATGTACTTCTCAGATATCAAGGCCAATGTCATTGGTCTCTATCTGACTAAATTTGGAGATGATTGGAAATTAGGAGCTGTTATTGAATCTCACACAGACACAAATGTTCTCCAGGAGGGTCTGACACAGACATACTGGTACCTGAGCCATGGACTAAAACTAAATGCCAAGAAATGCATAAAAGTATCCTTTTTGAAGTCATCCATCCCTGGTAACTATCATATTGACAACACACCCCTCAGAGTTGACCCAGTAGTTGGGGACGTATGGGCACATATATATGGTAATCTAGCTTTTGACCATCATGTGTCTACAGTGGTGAGGAAATTATTCTATATTGCACAATTTATAAACAAAGGTATGGAATGTCAGTCCAAGGAAGTCATTGTTCCACTGTGTTTGGCATTCATCAGACCTGTCATTAGTATAGTGCCCCCTTTAGTATGTACCTAACCAGGCATATCCAACAATCGGAACATCCACAGAGGTTCCTCACTAAAAGAATACAGGGCGTAAGTAAAATGTCCTATGCAGACTACCTCAAGGTCCTATCCCTGTATTCTGTCTCCTACAGGCTTTTGAGGGGAGATCTCTGCCTGGGATACAGGGCATTGTCAGACCCCACTCTGATGGACCTCCTGCATATCTACAAAGCAAACAACTCCAGAATTACCCATTCTAAAGACTTAAACCTTGCTTTTGATATAAATAGGTCCTGCTGGAGAGATAAGTATGTATCCCAGAGTCTACCACGTCTGTGGAACAGGCTCCCCATCCATGTGAAGCAGAGTTCCTCCTTAATCCAATTCAAGTATTACTTGGACATTTGGATGAGAAACCAGAAATTCACCCCTGGTTTGGCACCTGTGTCCCCCTAATGGACATAGGTAACCTGTAAATGATTAATCTCTCAACCCCCTGCTGAGACTTATCAAGGGCATCAGAACTTGTCAGAGATTTGGGATGCATGGCTAGGCTTAAAAAGGCCCTTGTGGTCATTAGCCTAGTAAACACCTATGAACCTATAAATCAGTGAATCCCCTGAAGATGAAAAATCTCTTCAGGAAGGTCTAACACTGAAAAACACTCAGTGTCAAAGCCATGGCTTAAAACTCAATTTCAAGAAATGTGTTATAGTACCTTATGGGAAGTCATCCACCCTAGGTAACTACTTCATCAGTAAAACACACCTAAAAGCTGACTCACTTGTGAGGGATCTGGGAACTCCTGTAAATAGTAACGTAGCTTTTGCCCAGTGTGTGTCCAAGGTAGTAAGAAAATCCTTCTATGTTGCTCAACGTATAAGCAAGGGCATGGCATCTAGGTCCAGAGAGGTCATCATACCACTGTACTCGGCCGTCATCAGACCCATCATAGAGTACAATGCCCCCTTTGGTATGTACCTGACAAGACAGATGCAGCAACTGGAACCTCCACAAAGGTTCTTTACAGTAGGAATACAGGGAGTAAAGAAAATGTCCTACAATGAAGACCTCAAAACCTTGTCTCTTTAATCTGCATCATACTGACTACTGAGACATGATCTTTGCCTGGTGTACAAGGCATCCCTGGACCGTGTTTTGATGAACCTTTTGCTAAACAAATCACAACTACTAGAGCAAAAGACCGAACTTTTACTTGACATCTTAGAGATACAGATATGTTTGTCAGAGAATTCCCATTTCTGTGGATCCGATTTCCCATCCATGAGAAGCAGAGTTCCTCCCTAACTTTAACTGAGTGCAACTGGGACCAGTTGTTGTCTAATCAGAAATTCACCCTCAGGACTGGTGCCGGTGTCTTTTTGGGCAAAAGCAGTCAGTAAATCGCTCCCCATATAAGTTGAATTTGTCGGTCATAGTCTGGTTGCACAGCTTGTTATAAAAGGCTGTAGTGCTCAGTAGCTTCATATATGCTTATAAACCTATAAGTCAAAGGAACTGGTCTGAGAGGGGAGAGAGTAAGTGTTAAATGGGATAAGGTGATCCTGCCAATAGAACAACATGGTTCAGGGCTATCGGATTTGAAGGGATGTTTTAGAGCTACACAGTTACAGCTCATATACATAACACAAGCAGAACGTTGTAGTTAAAGGTGGTGCGGTGTGATGACGAAGCACGGGAGAAATTCAGGAAATGAGAGAATGGGACTTGGCATGCAGATCCTTAAGGAGAGTAGCAACGGACACGGAATATTATTAAATAGAAAAGATTAGCAATGGAGACGGTAAAGAAATAGAAACTGAGGTTATGGAGTACCTGCGAAGTGAAGGATTCAGTGTCGAAAATCTAACTCGGAAAGCACCACAGCAAGATAGAGCAATGGACATACAAATTAAGGAGAAACCAGTGGAATGGAACCAACTGGTCAGGTGCCATATGAACATATTTTGCAGCCTTCCACAGGAAACCAGTATAAACGTTCACATGAAGCTGGACAACAAAGGAAGGAACAGGAAACTGTGGCAACTTTGATGCAGTCAATGTTGAGGAGTGATAGGCCAGTGAATTCCCATATGACAGAGCAACAGATGGTAAAGGATGGAATTGAAGATAATGTGCCACAGGAAGATGCTATAGAACTTTCTATAGAAAGCCTGCAAGAAATGGAAAACAAAAAGTGTGCCCTCAGTTTGGAAGAAAATGAGCTAAGAGAAGAGTTGCTTCATTTTATACATAGACATATTAAGATCAATGAAAGAAATAGACTGCAGAAGGTCAATAAAACCCCAAAAGTCAGAAGTTTGATAAAACAAATGAACACAGTAATTAGGACTGTCCATACAGATCCATGTGATATAACATAAGTAAACAGGATATGTTACTGTGCAGCTAAACTAATAACTGATTAAGTTCTACCACAAGAACACAGGATAGTGAGGGAAAGGAAGGGGAGAAATCGAATACCATCATGGAAGTATCGAATAGCGAAAATAAAGCAGTTAAGACAAGAAGTGTCACTGTTAGAAGAATATAAAGGGAGCAGATCAAAAAAAAAAAGACATGATAAACGAATGCAAAGTATTATAATGGATCAGGATTTATCATGCACTATCGCAAATAATAAACTGAAAATCTCAGCACAGGAAGAACAACTTAGAAGATACACAAATAAATATAAAGGAAAAGTACAAAATAAGCAATTTATTGATGACCCAAAAAAGTTTTATAGAGAATTGGGAAACAAGGTAAAAGGAATTGAAAGAAGAAGAAATAGTTACATTTTGGATTATTATAAGTATTTATGAAGATCCTGTGGAACAGAACAAAGGTGCTAAATGGATAGAAGAAGTAAAAGAAAGAATAAGAAGTTTAAAGGTACAGGATATGAAATGGGATGAAGTAGCAGCCAGACAGAATGAAACAAAGTTAAGAAAAGCCTCTAATTGGAAAACCCCAGGCCCAGATACAGTACCTAATTTTTGGTTAAAAGTATTAACATCTTTGCACAAAGATTTAGCCATGAGTAAGAACTATTTATATGCACACCCTGAACAGACACCAGCCTGGTTAACAACAGGAAAAACAATACTCCTACTTAAAAGTGAACCTGCAAGCTACCCTAAAAATTATAGTCCAGTAACTTGCCTTCCAACGATGTATAAACTATACACGTGAATTGATGTCGACAGAGTTTATAGTCATTTAGAAGAAAACTCAGTTATGGCAATAGAACAAAAGGGTAACAAAAGATAGTCATATGGAACAAATAATCACTTGTTCTTAAATAAAGTCATAATGGGGAACTGTAAAAAGGGGAAGAATCTAAGTATGGCATGGATAGACTACAAAAAACATTTGATAGTATCCCACATTCATGGATAAAAGAGTGCTTAAAAATGTATTTACGCTGATAAACTACATCACAGTGACTATGAAACAGTGGCAAACCAGTTTGCAGTTAAGCCATGATAAAAGACAAATTATTATTCCAGGGATGAAAATCCAAAGGGGGATATTCAAGGGTGACTCTCTGCCACGTTGTTTTTTTGCCTTGCTCTTAACCCATTAAGCTGTCTGCACAGATTAGGAGATGGCTATAATCTGGCTCCCAGAAAGCAACAAAGTATAAAGACTTCTCATCATGATTTAAAACTGTATAGTTCATCAGTTGAGGAACCGAAAGCACAACTGCAAGTAGTCAGAACATTTTCAGATGATATAAGCATGTCATTTGGTCTTAATAAATGTGCAAAAGCAACCTTTAAAGCAGAAAGCTGGAGCACCAAGAAAACATCATTTTGGCACAAAAATGTGATATAAAAGAACTCGAGCAAGAGGGAGTGTATAAATATTTGGGAACTGATGAAAGAGCAACAATAAAACATGAACAAATGTGAATAAAACTTTGGAAGGAATATTTTAGAAGACTTAAATTAATCCTAAAAACAGTGTTGACATCTAGGAACAAAATTCAAGCTATAAACCAATTTGCTCTTCTTGTCCTAACTTAGTTTTGAAGTGATTGAGTGGCTACAAAAGGTGTTGGACTGATTAGACAGGCAAACAAGAAGGATGCTTCATCCCCATCAAATGATTTATAAAAATCAGTGCATACCTAGATTATATATTCCCCGTTCCGATAGAGGTATGGGCTTCCATGAAACTGATTACATGTATAGATCTGCAGTCATGGGACTGCATACATATCTGTTGACCTCACAAGAGCCAAACATAGTGAAAGTTTTGAAACATGAGGAGAATAAATTTAAGATGATGTCCCTTCTTAGTCTAGCAGAAGTATAATGGCGTCAAGCAGAAATGGAAATTAAATCCGAAGTAGATAAAAGTCAGGCAGCAACTGAATGTGCCAAAAAACAAAAGGAAGAATATAAGGTGAAGCACCAGATGAGAAGGCAAGAAATGTGGAAAATGCATAAATATGGAAAACTCCTGGAAGAACCTCATGTTGATCAGGATCCAATGCAGGAATGGTTAAGGTGATGCAAATTCAAACCAAAAGATGAAACGTTAATATTGTCGGCCCAAGATAGTGGCATACGTACATGGCTACAAGATCCATTGAATATGTGGGAGAAACAGACAAATGTAGGTTTTGTAGAGTTGGAAACAGTCGCACATCTTGTCGATGGTTGTGATATACTATTGGTAGAAGGACTGTATACTGAAAGGCATAATAATGTGGCAAGAGTGTTGCAGTGGGGATTGTGCAAACATTATAATACTGAAGTAGCTGAAAAGCACTGGAAACATGAGCCACAAAGCATCATAGAAAATGATGATCCACATCACAAGGGATTCCCCACAGTTCAAAAGACAGATGTGAGAAAAACAGATATCGTGGTCCGTGAAAATAAGACAAAAGTAGCATTGATCATTGAAATTGCTACACCCAGTGACTACAGTGTCTTGTGTAGATGAGAGTCACAAAGTCATGAAATATCAGGATTTGCAGGCAGAAACGAGAGCAATGTGGAAGAAAGATACCCTGACAGTTCCAATAGCAGTATGAGCAACGGATCTTATAAAAAAGAATCTACAATCATATTTAGATATGTTACCAATACATGTAACTGCATACAAATTGCAGAAGGAGTCATTAAGAGCACTTCTGGCTGACATCAAAGAGTGAAACAATTGGGTGCAAATGACTAGAGAGGGAAGGGTAATAGAGTGAGAAGAGGCCAAGACAACATTTGGACTGCAGCCTAGAGACTGCTTTCCGTAAAAGGGATTGATATCAGAGTACTGACAGAGTGAAAGGGGAATCCTAAGTGAAGAATCTGCTTTGGTAGAGTTTTTTTGTTGAATCTAGAATAGAAGCTGCTCTAAACAAAGATAATTAGCAGTGCGTATAAAATGTCGCACAATAACTATAAGAACCAGTTGGAGGAGGTTCGAAAAGTTTAGGAAGAGAGAGACTGAGCAAGCAATTTACAAGGGAATAAAAGGTGGACATATGTTTGGCTTCCAAGTATGCAACAAAGTCTAGAACATTTAACAACTTTTGTTTGGGAGCCTTTGCAAAGGTATTTTTATACCCCAATCAGACTCCAAAACTTTTCCTCAGGTAGGTACCTAATGTTGGAGGTATGAGGAGGAAGAAAGGGGTACTGGAAATATATGTTTTGGGAGTGTAATGAGTTGGAAGCTTTGAAAAATTACTACAGAGTACTCTTTCAGAAATATTAGCTGAGCAAGTGGGTGTAACTAAGGAAATTCTTTTGAGATGAGACATAGGATCTGAATTGCAAAGACATAGGCCTTAAGTTACTTCAGGTGGCTGTCAAAATAGCAATTATTAGAAAGAGAAAATCAAAGTCTAAACCAACTGATCTTAAATATTGAAGATTGTAACATAAATAAAAGAACTGGAAGTGGAATCGTTTGAAAAGGGAAGGAGCAAACTGCTTAGAAATCAATGGAAATTGTGGGAATAATAGATGCAGAGTAATGTTTTGGAGGATGAGTGAGGCTTAAGGGAAGGCATGGATAGCGCAATATTATGTAATGCTGGACTGGCGATAGTTGTAAAAAAGAACGTGTTATGTTATTATATCTAACTGCAAAAGTGTTAATATGCTTTGTTTTCTTTTATATTAATGTTCGTTTGTCTATGTCTTAAGTGATAATTGAATAAAAGTGTTAATGTTTTTAGAATCTCTTGCATCTCTTATTCATGGCAAGGCTGGGTAGCGGAGAACTTTGCAGGTGGGCAGAGAGGTGCTACCTTGTTTCATTGATAACATTGATAAAATAGTTCACAGACAGCATGTATGACTCTGGAGGATTGCAGCATTGTGGTTGCATAGGTATCATTTAGAAGATGTTTCTTAATTTTCCCCTTCATTGGTGAAGCAGTGTATTCCTAAATTGCGAGCGTATAGTTTGTACAGTTTCCAGAGTGGTAATCATGTGCAACTCATGTACAGCTGAACCTCCTTATATGCCTAAAGTGGGTCATTTCTGACTGGCACATGAGATTTTACAGGACAAATGACACCTTTGATCAATACAAAATAAGTACCAAACAATCGAAAAAACAACCAACAGATACCCGGTTCCTGGGTCCAAACAAAAACTAAATAGCAGCAAAACACAAACGGACTCAGGTAAAGCTTCAGGTTCCAGGATAAAAGTTATACGTTTAATAAAATCCGACAGAAACACAAGTGCTTTCACAAAACTGCTTCATCAGGTGTATACAAAACCTAATGACTATCATTCTTATATACTCACATAGAGTTATGATGGGGGACATCTGGGGTGGTCTATAGTACCAGGGAGAGAGGAGGGTAGGTATACCCATTAGCTACTTGAGAACCTTTGACCATGTGTGTCTGTATATTTCTCTGTTATTAAGAACAAACATAGTATAAAATAGGATAGCTCTGACAAACTTCATTAGCATAGAAATGTGAAGCCCTGACTATATCTCCAGTAACTCAAGCTCATGTAGTTTGTTGTCTGTTACTGTGGGTGTGGAGAAAATGGATGAGTCTATTGTAGGATGCGCTGTCCAGTATCATAATCTCTACGAGGACAGCCAGTGGTCCTTCTAAGTCAATCCGCTAGAAGCAAAATGTGTTCATATTACCATCAAAAACATTAAAATGAAAGAATAAAATTTAAAATAAAACATTGACTGCTGCTAGTTCGTCAGAAATGGCATTACTAACAAAACGGAGTATATTCCAATTATGCAAACTAAGGGAAATTAACATAAGTAAAAAAAAAAAAAAAAAAACATAAATGCATAAAAAAAGATGAGTTATAAAAGGAACAAATTCCAACATAAGCTTAACTACAGTACTTCAGAAAAATAAACTGACACTGCAGGAGATGCATATAAAGTTGCCGAGACTTATATTAGCAAAGTGATCATGTGACACTTAATTCATAAAAGTCTGTACAAACCATCTAAAGCCCTGTTCAGCGGAACCTTAAGCAGTTAATGTACTACATTGAAATCAGTGTGTCAACAGTAATCTGACATAAATTACTATAGGTAGGTGTGTGTGTGTGTGTTAAAAATGGATATGTGGAATGTGTGGGAGACTAGTTTGTGGGATTATGGCGTTGCCACTTATCTTGGAACTTGTTCCCTAATGTACAGTATTTTGTATTTCATGTGTAGCACAACAGATTCCCCCTACTTTTCCATACTTATCTGTGGGAGATCCTACCTGACATACACAGGCATTTTTCTTATGCAACTCTCAAAGACTGTTTTAAATTCTGGCTTTAACTGTTTTTTTTTTAAACCTTGTGTGTTACTACTTAGCAAGAAAAAGACCAGAATAACCATTTCATTACTTCTCCTTACTAACCAGGACTGATCTGTTCTGATTTTTCTGTCCTGTCTCGTCTCATGTACAGTTTTACTTCTCTTCGAGTTATACAAGCAGTGTGGAACTCTCTATTTGTTATTTAGATCATGGTTCAGGGAGACAGATTACATATCGAGGATACTTCTCAGTAATGATGAGGGTTCAGATGTTTTTGCCCTCTACTTCTGTACACACTACATCATGACTTGGGTGTCCCTTCTTGGGTTTATAACAAGTAAATGTACACATTGGGAAGTGACTGAATGTGATCTAAATCAAACACTGGCTGTAAGTAAGGCTTGCATTTTATCTGTTCTGTAGTAAAACGCAGACTTGTATCTCTGCAAGATGTGTAGGAGCAATCTGTATAGACACATAATTCTACAGTGATGTCTAGGAGTGTGCAAACTCACAAGTCTGCAGGATGTCTAGGAGTGAGCAGGGTCACAAGTCTGCAGGATGTCTAGGAGTGTGCAGACTCACAAGCCTGCAGGATGTCTAGGAGTGTGCATACTCACAAGCCTGCAGGATGTCTAGGAGTGTGCAGACTCACAAGCCTGCAGGATGTCTAGAAGTGTGCAGACTCACAGGCCTGCAGGATGTGTAGGAGTGTGCAAACTCACAAGCCTGCAGGATGTCTAGGAGTGTGCAGAGTCACAAGCCTGCAGGATGTCTAGGAGTGTGCAGAGTCACAAGCCTGCAGGATGTCTAGGAGTGTGC
This sequence comes from Protopterus annectens, assembly GCF_019279795.1. Classification (NCBI taxonomy): domain Eukaryota; kingdom Metazoa; phylum Chordata; order Ceratodontiformes; family Protopteridae; genus Protopterus; species Protopterus annectens. The sequence continues at coordinate 143,203,050 of NC_056748.1, read as the reverse complement.
AGAGTCACAAGCCTGCAGGATGTCTAGGAGTGTGCAGAGTCACAAGCCTGCAGGATGTCTAGGAGTGTGCAGAGTCACAAGCCTGCAGGATGTCTAGGAGTGTGGAAACTCACAAGCCTGGAGGATGTCTAGGAGTGTGGAAACTCGCAAGCCTGCAGGATGTCTAGAAGTGTGCAGACTCACAAGCCTGCAGAATGTCTAGGAGTGTGCAGACTCCTAATCCCACAAGGTGTTTAGGAATGTGCAGACAAATAACCCTGTAAGGATGGCTAGGTGTATGTAGAATCATAACCTTGCGTGGATGTCAAGGCATGTCTAGGTGTATGCGGATTCATAACCCTGCAAGGATGTCTAAGTTTGCAGACTCATTACTCCGATACCATCATTGCTTCTAGGTAGCTTAACTGTTGTACAATCATCGATGGGCACTGATTTTTATAACTGCAGAATCCATTCTTTGATAGTGTGTCTCCTATAACATCAGTTATGGTGTAAAGTCCCTTTAACTGAGGCATAATTTTATTGTCCTTCCAGTACTGTAGCAGCAAAGAAATTATATAATTGCAGATGTTAAACTTTGTGCTATCAGCATCAAAACCATCAGCAGTGGAAATGTGTAATACTCAGAGTTGAGATGCAGTGAGATATGTACTTGAGTAATCCATTTGTTTTTTGTCTGGTTGATATACTACATGTATAAAATCTTCGAACATTTCCAGAATTTATGAAGTATCACCCTTCCCCCGAAGTAGTATCTGAAGTAATTTATGTAATTAATTTTATACATTTTGTCACGTTTAGTGTGACTAACATAAGATAGAACAAGGTGTACACTCCTTGACAGGCTTGTAGCTAGTTTATATACTCCACTAGTCAACATAAGACAGGAAACTTGTAGTGACAATATTTTGGGATATTTCCTCTGCAGCAGCAATGCACACCGTAATGTAACATTAGTTACCTTGGGACACAATTGTTGGTTCTCACAGTAAGGTTCATGAACTTTATTTTCTTGTTTTCACCAATAAGATCTTAAACATCAGTGCATGAAGTGACCATTTAGTCATCAGATTACAAGCTAGGACCAGCATTAGTATTGCCGTTGTTGTATTGTGGAGGAACACAGTGATGGTAATAACTGCTACACACAGCAGCAGTTTGATCCTCCTGTGAGAATGTGTGTTATGGGGTAGCTTGTGCCCTATTTTGTGATTAAAAAATAGGGGGTTAATTAAGATCTCGTTCTATAGTTGGCTACTAGTAGGGTCATCCATGGAGATAAGACATAATCCAATTGTCAGTTAAATCCTGACCCTCAGAAGGTAAAAGCATGTCAGTGGAGCAGGTGTGGGGCTCATCTTTGTTTAGTAAGAGATCCAGCCAGTATCTGTCCCCCCACCTCGGCTGGAGACGACAGTAAAAGAGGAGGTGCGCCCCTTTCTTCCATCTTAAAGGTTGTATCCTGTAGTTCTTGCAGTACCTATCCCTCAAGTGGTCACTAGGTTGATCCTGAGTGGTGCTTCTGTGAATGACCATATCATGGATCAGGCCATGGATGCTCCTGCATGGTCTGCATCCTAGACCTGATTGGGCTAGCAGTTCCAAGCTGACAGTTGCTTGTTGACTCTTACCAGGCTAGGGTCTGCATTTTGGTTGCTGTGCATCAGATAAATGTCTGGTTGGAGCTTGAGTCCTGCATGCAAGATTGCTCCCTTACAAAGTATTCTATGAAGCCAGCCATGGGTCCAGGTGCATGCATGTCTGCAACATATTCTACCTTTGGATCACATGCTGGTGATCACCAGTTCATTGTGCTTGGACACACAGTTCATGTCAGTCCCATGCTCTCCTTTTCAGATTATTTGTGGGTAATGAGGTCTAATGTACAAGGTGTATGTCTTCAAATATGTTGTTACATGACATGAGTGGCTTGCACTTTCTAAAGGTAGTAATAGTTAAGAGCTCAGATAAAGGGTGTAACCAGGCATACTGTTTGTACTCTACAGAGTATGTTTTTTCTTTGCATCATTCAGAAACGTAGCCTTTTCAGACTATAATATCTGTAACTGTCTAAAGGGATGGCTCTTACAAAAGGTACACAACTTGCTTATAGAGAGAACTGTTAATCTCAAAACAATATCATTAATAGTCTTAGCGGGACCACTGAAAATTGTGTGTGCATTTATTAGCTGCTGAGGGGGGGGGGGATTTTGAAAGATGTATCCATTTTTAATGCCAGGTGGTTTGTGGCAGTAAAAAGAAAGAGTACAAACTGGAAATTTCTGACTACACCCATGCCTCAGATGTAGGCAGCAGTGGAAATCTAAGCCTCATATGCAAGGCCTGTCTGTAAACACAGTAGAAAATATTGTGCTGTATTTAATCCATGTTTAAAATTACTGTATAATCATTTTCAGAGAAGTGTAAATGGAAGGAAAACATGTTTAAAAATTGTATGCTAAACAGAAATATGAAACTAGTTTTTTGTTACCATTAAAGTGAAGAGCTGATGCACTGAAGTCTGAAAATGCACCAGTAGCAGTCAGGCAATTGTGCAACTTTGCTTTAAAGAGATTCTGTCAGTTAATTAATGAGCATACTATTGAATTTATGTTCGAATCAGATGCAGAGTGCAATATTTTGTTTGAAAGTACTTTTGAAACATTGGAATTAAAGCATGGGAAAAAATCTGTGTTTGTGTTTTTAGGCTGTTCAAGGCATTATAGTCAAAGTCTGCTTTATGAATGCACAAATTAGGAAAAGATCCTTTTTAAAATGGTAGTCCTCAAGGATATTAATGTTCCTGATACTTAACATCGTTTGGGTTGTTAAAATGTAGGAATGATGAAACAAATTCAGACTAAAACAGAATACATATCTTCCAGTATATATATTTTTTTGAGGGGGGGATTATACAGTCACAGAACCACAGCACTGATATCCTTCACAAGTCTAAAGATTTATGCATTGGTTTAGGAAATATGTTAGGAGAAAATCATAAACAAATAAGTCCTGTCCTGATGGTATGCTAGAGATTCATCTTCTTCTTCTTATAGGTTCATAGGTAAGTACTAGGCTATCTGCCCAAGGGCATTTATAAGCCTAGCCAGAGTATGTTGGCTTTCGCCACCCCCTTAGATTAGTTCCCTTCTTTCAGCTTTTCCTGGTTAGGGGTCGCCACAGCGGATCACCTGTCTGCTCATGATTGGCAGTGGAGTTTTACAGTGTCGAGTTACCAGCCCAGCACCTAACCTTCCACAGAAGGCACACACATACACATACTCACACCTAGAGCCAATTTAGAGTGTTCAGCCCACCTACAACATATCTTTGGGATATGGGAGGAAACCGGAGCACCCGGAGGAAACCCATGTGACCACAGGGAGGACATGCAGACTCTGCAAAGAAGGCACCCCAGCCAAGAATCGAATCAAATAACCTCTTGCTGTGAGACGGCAATGCTAACCACTGCACCACCGCCGCCACCCTATGCTAGAGATGCCTATGGGGGGGTTTCAGGAGTAAATGGAAATCTTGGATTGCAATTACAAGAAAATGAAATCAGAATTTAAACCAACTGTACTCGAGGTAGTGAATATTGTAAGAGAGATAAAAGAACAGGAGGTGGAATCTTTAGAAATGGGTTGGAGTAAATTGCATTGAAAAAATGGAAATTGTGTAAACTATATACACACAAAACTGTTTTGGAGGAGGAATGCTGTTTAATAAAGACAGGGAATGAATAATTTATGTGATTTTGCCTAGCTTGCAGAATATTTGATGTATAATGCTTGTAAATATGAACATGTTAATATGGTTTGATTACTTTCATGTAAACAATAACCCAACCTATTAGCATTCAATTTCACTGTACTTTCATGTAAATGTTAACTTTGCTTAATGTCACAAAAGATAATTCAAAAAAGGTGTTTAAAAATCTCCAAGTCGCACAACATAGGGGAGAATAGTAAAAATAAATCTAAAAAAATCTGATTGATAATTATGCGTTGCAGCTTTGATGAGTTTTGCTCTGATGAGTCAGGAGGTTTTTGTACAGAAGAGAGGTGTTTGGATAGAAAAGGATCTGTTAACAGTATTACAAGAAAGTGACAAATTGTGAATGTGTAGTAAAAAATATCAGGTGGAAACAAGCCATAAGTCCCTATTCTATGTGACATAGGATCATACAAGCCTAGCCAAGTTCAACCCATGTACCCAAGGGTGTCTGGTAGAAGGAGACACTAAAATCTGCACTTATTGTCACTGTCCAAGAGGGACACAGGTGGAACCCCCAGGGTGTATTTCCGGTTACCCATCCAATCTTCCAAGTTATGCTTAAAGAGGGCCAATGAGAGGCTTTGTTTAACATGAATAGGAAGCTTGTTTCAAAGGTGGGTAACCTCTGTGAGACAAATTTTCTCTCTCCAGCAAGTTCTGTTGGTTAATGTCCCTTGAGTGAGTGACCCATGTGCCATTTGACTTGCGAATGTACAGTACATCCATTAAAACTGAGTCTGAGATTGCTCTATATGCAAGGCACAGGTCATCTTTGTGCAGTCTGTGTGACAGAGTAAAGTGACAATGATTTTAGTCTGTCCGCATAACAAGACAGATCTTGAAGACCCTGAATTTTCTTTGTAAGGAACTTTTGTGGTCTGTCCAGTTGCTGCAGGTGTTTGGAAAGGAACATACCAAAGAGAGCATTGTACTCTACTATTGGCCTGATGAGAGAAGAGTACAGTGGGATTACAGCCTCTCTTTTTCTGTAGGCAATGCCCTTACTTATGAGAGCAACAATGTAAAATGCCCGTCTTACCACTGTGAAAACATGTTGATCGAAGTTAAGGTTGCTGTCGACCTGTGTCCCCAGATCTGTTACCATTGACTGTATATGGTATTGCTATTGAAGTAGTAGTTTGCAGGAACATCACCCTTGCTGAAGGGGATAATGTATTTTTTGCATTAGGTTTAAGACCATAACTTTGGCACCAGTCACTAGTCTGCATAAGACCTTCTTGCAGGATGTTGACATTGCTAGTGTGAATGCTCCCAGTTTGCAGTAATTAGCAAACTTTGTCAGCCGCAGTCCTTTAGTTTTAGCCTAAACTTTGGAGAAGTAGATTCCGAACAGTGGGGGTACCAGAACCAATCCCCGTGGAACACCACTGGTTATGGGTCTGCTGTTGGAGGTGGAGTCCCCTATTTTGACAGTATGAGTTCTATCAGTGAGCCAGTTTGCAACCCACCTGACAATATATGGGTTGATACCCAGCTGGGTGAGTTTATCAGTGATGCCTGAGTGGGGGATTGTGTCATTTATTTATTTATCATTTGTTGACTATGAAAGTCCAACTAGGACAGAGCCTATTTTCAGCAGAGGCCCCGGGGAGCAACACTGCAGATGCATGTCTTTAGAATATGTGGGATGAAACTGAAATACCCAGAGGAAATCCACATGAATGCAGGGAGAACATGCAAACTCTGCACACAAGGCACCCCAACTGAGATTCAAACCGGAGAACCTCTTGCTGTAAGGTGACAACATTAACTGCTGCACCACTGTGTCACCCATGTGCACAGATTTGCATTCGTCTAGGGCTTTGGTGTCTGTCTCAAAGAAGTCCACCAAGTTTAATGGGCAGGATCTCCCCTTGACAAAGCCAGACTGGGTGGGGTCAAGCATTTAGAGATTTAGTATATCTTTGTTATTAGAATCCATGATGATTTGTTCCCTTGCAGATTCCTAAGACATGCACCTGGAGCATTTCTTCCTAGGCCTCCTCTGAAAATAGGCTCTGTCCTAGTTGGACTTTCCCAGTCAACAAATATTAAATAAATATAAATAAATAAGGCTGGTCATTCTAATGGGTCTATAGTTCCCATGGTCCATGAATGCACTCCCTTTGTGCAAAGGGGTGATGGTAGCCATTTTCCATTCCACTGGGATGATGCCAGTGCTTATGCTGTGATTGAAGAGCATGCACAATTGTAATGCTAATTCCTGTTTTAACCCATGTAGAACACAGCTCAGGATGTTGTCTGGTCCCACAGAGGCTGTGTTCTTGGCCTTGCAGAGGTTGTTTAAGATCTGCTCCTCAGAGATCGTAGGTGGGGGCAGCTGTTAGGGATGCTTTGAAGTATATGTGGTGGAGACAGGGAAGTGACATTTTCACTGAACCTGTCAGCCAGCAGGTTTGCTGTATCCACAAGTTTTGTATATGTAGTACCATTAACTACGAGTTCAGAGCAAATCTGGGCCTTACCTTTGAGATTACTGCTGTAACTAAAGAATCCCTTGTGGTTATCCTTAGTTAGGTAAGCTTATTTGGATTTTTATTTAGTTTTGGAGGACTTCACTAGGAGTCGTATTTGTTTGTTTAAGTTGAGGAGAGAGTGTTTCCAGTTTTGTAACCATTCCTTCCTACTCTTAGACAGCAATTTCTTTTTCCTATTGTATATCCTGTTCATGGCAGTTTTCCACCAGGCAGGTTTGTTGTTCCTTGAAGATCTTGCTTTGGTTCTGTCAGGTATGACAGAGTCAATACACTTGTACAGGTGCTTGTATACAACATTGGTATATAACTCAGCATTGGTGTCTGTTCCATTAGTGGGGGGAGGGGCTACAAAGCTATTTAGGTTGTTGTGTAAGAGGTTGTAATTGGCCTTGGAGAAGTTTTTTAGTCTAGTTGTAGCTGGGGTTGGGGGAGTCTTGTGTGATAGTTACTTCTAGCGAGACTGATCTGTGGTCACATCTCACCAGGGATGGCTACACACTGGGGGTGGTGCAGCGGTCCCCTATGTTGGTGGGCACCAGTTCCAGGATGTTTGACCCCTTATGGGTGCATCAACCAGCTGGTTCAGGATATTGGAATTAATGAAGTCCAGGAACATTTGGACAAGTGAGTTGGAACACATATAATTTACCCAGTCAATGGATGGGTAAGTAAGATCACCCAGAACCAGGGTGTTTGGTTATATCTTGATTGACTCAAGTAGATCCAAGTAGGCTGAGTGGATCTCCTGATTTATGGAGGGGGTCCTATAACTGGCAATGACCTGAAGAGGGGTATTCCTTACAGTCAATTGCACCTGAATTAATTCAAGGGAATTGTGTTGTTAACCTATCTAGAGGTGTATTTATCTTTAATGAATATTGATACACCACCTCCTTTAGTTCTCATGCCTTCAGTTTGTGGTTGGAATGTGTGGAAGTAAATGTAGCCTGGTATAGCTGGGGTTCTCTCTACAGCCTTAAAACCAGGTCTCAGTGACTGCACAAATGTCAGCATCTTCCAAGAGGAAGACTGCTTCCATTGAGTGTAGTTTTGGTACTTGCGTATTATCACAACCACATTTCTAACATGAAAAACGTCTGTTTTCCAAGCCGTACTCATGGCGATCAGAGTAGTAAAAGTTTCTAGTGAAGACAATATAATAGTCCTTATGACATCTTTCTACCTTTTTGGCTGATAAGTAAATGTGTAGTTTTCCTGTTTTTCTTGAGGGTAGTCAGATGGACAAACATGCAACCCTGACTGTCGTAACCCCCTTAATGAGTTTTACTCGTCCATCCATTTTACCCATTTGACCCAACAACTTTTTATCACTTACACAGACTTTTATATTTCTGTACACAGAATACACTGGTCATTTCATAAAATCAGTGGTGAAATCTGTTATCCTAACCATGCCTCTGAAGCGTGCACAACCATCCATGAAGTCTGCCTTTGCTATTATATTGTTACTGTATCACACATACAACCTGCATTTTTGAACCAAACAATTGAGGACATTAGTCAGCATAGGAATGACAAATCTTTCAAATTCCTATTTCATATCCTTTATGACATTTCTGTCACTGCAAAGATTTTATTACACCACCTAAGTTTATAATGGCACTGTTTAAAAATTGCTCTCCAGTTTGAGACATTTCTCCTGTGCCGTTTTTGGCTGTCTGTGGAATTCTTTAAGAAAGCAGTTGACACATGTCTCCTAATGACATAAGACCACAGCAAGACTATTTCAAGGTCTGGTCAACCACAAATAACAACACTTTGGCTAAAAACATTTACAGAGGATATTTTGGCATACTGCAATCGCCTGCTACATTTACAAAATCAAGTAGTGAGTCTGGAATGTGGTTGTGATAATATGTAATTATATACGTAATATGTATGTGGTTGTTTAGACTACTAGCGTTTAGCAGTGTAACCTTGAGGTTGTTTTTAAAGGGTATTTTTACATCGGGAATTTTGTTCTTGTGACATTGCCTAAAAAAGGCACTATGGAGGTGGCAAGAGTCTTAGCCAGTAACTGAAATTCCAGGTGTGACAGTTGAACACCATCTCTGGCAAAGCAAAGCAAAGAGGTCTGTTGACACTAATCCAATAGAGGAAGTCAATCATTTTTTGTTTGTATTGAGGTATCATCCTAGGCGAAGGTAAAATGCTGATTAAGGCTAGGTACATACCTGCCTGAGAAACATAATCAAGAGAGTTCAGTCATGTCTCTTTTCATATAATTCAGTGAGGTACGTCTCAAGTCGTTCACACCAACCTGGCCTATGACAGAGTCAGAACAGTGGCAGTTTTTGAGAGACTTGAGTGCATGCATGTTGTGGCAGATCCTGACACCTGACAGACAGCTGACCATGACTTTTTTTGTATCCAACCTGGTGAGAGGGACATGTATATGTCTCACAACTGAGTCGCCTATGAGTAAGTTGTTTCTTTTTGTGTTATGCCTTAAGGGCTTGACTGACGAGACACTGGTGTGTGATATATTATGTGTACTATGTTCTGCAGAAGATGTATTATGTGAATCGTGCTTGTGTTTGGGAGGTCACTAATGGTTAAGTAAGCTTCTGGTAATAACCTCTATGTGTATGCTGCCAACCGCTTAGTATCAGATGAACTGGCTGGTGATTGAGAGAGCCTGTATTCTAGGTTCTTGATATAGATGTTCAAAGGTATGTACTAGGCTATCTGCCCATGAGCATTTATAAGCCTAGCCACAGAGTGATGGCTTTCGCCTCCCCATTAGATTCATCAAGATTCCTCTTGAAGAGGGTCAGAGAGGAGCTCTGTCAAATATGGATTGGGATTCTATTCCAGAGTGAGGGGAGTCGCTGGGACAGGAATGTATCCCTCCAGCATGTTCTGTTTATTGTTGTACATAGGTTCAAGTCGCTAGAACGAGTGGTTCTGAGGGATCTCAATTTTTGAGGTGAAGCATGTCCATTAGTTCAGGGTTTGATAGGTCATGTATCTCTCATATAATGAATTTGCGTGGACTAGAAGGGAGCGGGGTTGTCAGTGTACATGAGGTAATTGCTACATTGCGTCAGGATGCCCATGTTGACCAGGCTGGCTGGAAACTGTGAGAAATTGTCCGTTTGTAATGCTAGGTAAGTTGCTGTGGTCAGAAAACAGGGAGATTACAGGAAGGACCAGGTAAAGTAGAGGACAGCAGAAGTGGACAAAAATATGCAAGGCTAGTGGGTAGGATCTCTATTGGTACCTCAGGTGCTTTGCTGATTGTATCACGTGTAAATGAGGGACCATCAAGCAAACACACTGATGAAGCACAGCAGAGTACTAAGGGAAAGTTTGCAGGCAAAAGTGTTTGTGTCTATAACCGCCAATAGTGTCCATCTCTGAATGGCAGTGCATGATGCACAAACGTGGTGCTGTGTAGCAAATTAAAGCAAACTAACAAACAAATTAATCAATAAAAAAAGCTCAAAACTGAGCCCTGTTCCAGCAAACATCAATCATATGAGTTCTAACTGCACACTCCTGCCACTAGGGTGTAGGGGAACCCTCTTCAACAAAAGATGGCCTGGTTTTGTCCTCAAATTATACAAACAGAACGAGATTCAGCAGGTCTGAATCTAGTCTATGCTACAGCAAACAAAGTGCAACAATTTTGGAACAAAAAAAAGTTCAAAATATGCAGTGATATAATAAAAATGCAGTTCAAAAGTGCAATATACAGTGAAAAATTCTACTTAAGTTTTGCATATAGTATTCAGATAAGGTACAAGGCAGGTCCAAGAGTAGCAGAGAATGTGACTTAGCTACAGACATAGGATCTGAAAATGTGAAATACAGACATGGCAAGGAACTACATACACCTTCCAGCTTGTCACCTATACACACCTTATCTCCCTTGTATTCCATTCATCCATGTCAAGTTATATTTCTTTTACTGCTACTCTCTTATTTCCTTTTTCTTCTTGCAGCTTTGTTTTTGACTTCAGGCAGCGCCCATGTGTTTTTATTTTATATATTTTTAAGTGAGTATGCTGAAAATAAAAACACGTGTCCCTGTCCAGGGGCAATCTGAGAGCACTGTTTGGTTAAGTTACTTGCTCAGAGTAGCACCATGTGTAAATGGAGGTGGAAGGAGTCAAGCCCTATACCCACTGGTTACAGAAATCAGCTTAACTGTTTGGAGTCTTAATCCACTGCAGTAACTGTTAAGCTGCCATGCTTATGCCTCCATTTAATTCATTATTCCTCCACCTTTGCCTGGTGATACTAATCCTTTCTTTTCTCTGTCTTGTTTCCCATTTAAACAACTACCACCCCAATTGTTTTCCTCCCTCTCTTTTCACACATCTTGTATCACATGCAGTGACTCTGTACTTGTCACATTCATGCTGTCTCAGCCGTCTTATTACACTTATTACACAACTAGATCTTATATTGCAACTAGATTTTTTACTACACAACTAGATCTTTTATTACAACTAGATTTTTTACTACACAACTAGATATTTTATTACACAACTAGATGTTTTATTACACAACTAGATATTTTACTACACAACTAAATCTTTTATTACACAACTAGATCTTTTATTACTAGATTTTTTTACTACACAACTAGATCTTTTACTACACAACTAGATATTTTATTACACAACTCGATCACCCCCATCACAGATTCAAATGCTGCTGCCACTGGAAGTACAAACCCATTGACTGGGCAATTGCGCATATCCCTTCTGTCCTTGCCATCAGGGAGATGCTGTGCTGTACACACATACTAGTTCTTAGAGTCCTTGTGATTTTAATTGCCTATTAGCTGCAAAGGTTGAGTTTAGCCTTGCTCTGAAACCTAGATGTCACAAACTGTTTCCCACAAATGTCACTGTTCTGTCTGTGTAGCTGCCCTCCCATACACTACTATTGTCAGCTCTCCATGACGTCTGATGGTACGTTTCCCACTGCTTCCCTGACTGTTCGTAGATAACTAGCACCCCTTCAATTCATCTGTTTGATGTTACTAACCAACAGCATCCCTATCCATTGAAAAAGATAGATGGATCTATATACCCTACGTCTGCATCCAGACTTTTCAGGTATGTGCTGGCCGTTCTGGCCAGTAACTCAGTCACAGAAATAAGTCTGGAAATAATGGAGCATCCTCTCTACTCTCATATCACTGGACAGTACTGTATTTACTGACTCTGCTAATTTGGAATCTTCATATGGCAGATCATATCTTCTTACACCGCTCTTGTAACTCTGTCCCTCAAGTTTAGCATCGCTAGTGGCTCAGTTTGAAACTCCAATCCACTATACTGAACAACATTTTAATACCCAACTATGTCACCTCACAATCCCTGCTTATTCTTCACCACCAGGTCCATGAAGTCAGATTTCTTTAGTGGTATGATGATGTTGTTCTCTCCCTGAAACCTCACCTTCTCCCCTTCCATCAACTTCCTCAAGACATCTCCTTTGTAGCAGCTAATGCCCTTGCAAACATTTTAGCACTAGCATTTATTAGTCAGCTGGACTAGTAATTTGTTAGGTCTGCCATCCCTGTTTGAAACCACTTGTAGCAGACTTTTTCTCCCTTTGGCCCATGTTCCCCATACCCTCCTGAGTTTGTTACCCATTCATTACTCTGTGCAGTCTGCGGCCGTGTAATATATCCCACTCGTTTCATTTTCCCACTTTCCCACCTTTTGGATGGTGAATAGCACTCAGAACCTTCCCTGCAGTTAAATCCTTGTTCAGTTTTCCCTTCTTTTTCTTGTCTGACTTTCATAGTATTCCTACTGGGAAACAATCTCTCATTTCCATCTCTTGTCTTAGAACCTATTTATACATTTTGTCATAAAATCCCACAAAAACTCTAATCTGTACCTCAGATCTTTCACTTGGTTCCTTTAAATGCCCTTAATATTCCCTGTCAGCATTTGTTTCTACCATCCTTTCAGTATCTAGACCCATACAACTTCCTTGCCCTGTGTTCCTGTCTCCGTTGTTTACCCTGCTTTTGCCTACTTTGGTACAACATGAGCTCTTCTCTGAGAGTTTTCATTTCCTGCTTCTGACTCCTAATTTTATCCCACCTTATGTCTTTGCCCCAGTAAATCTTCATGCAGATTGCTTCCAACATCTTTGCACTCACCTCCCAGGCCTTTAGTTGCAGGCCTTATCCTTTCTCAGTATATTCTTTTCTGTCCATAATTTTCTGACCCTCTTCCACTTTGCACCCCATTTCTCACATCCTTCAATCACAAATCATTTACTTTCCCCTTTCAAGCCATTTTTGCAAAGTAAACTATTTCTCTTCATTCCCAGATTTCTTTCACCCCCACATAGTTTAATGCCACACACCCTACTGCTATCTTAGCCACTAAATGGTCTAACATATATCTGTCTGTCTTGCACTGTGATGTACTTGACCAGTCCTAGGTCCTCTTTCCTTAGCAAAAGTTGTTTCTGAATTTACTTTATTTATCTTGGCCTTAGTAATGAAAACCCCTTCCATTCCCTCCAACTCTCTCCATCCAATCGATCATTGCCTCTTTTTTGTTTTTGCTGTTTTTTGTCAGTTGCCTCAGATAAGTATCTGAATGTTAGCCATAATGTTGACATGACCCCCCCCCCAATCACTACCCCTCTCAGCCCCTGCACTCATCTTTCCTAACTCCATACTCGCGCTTCTTTTTCCCCCATGTACTGTACCTACCCCACTCTTTACCCACTGCTCTTATTCTAATTCATGTACACCTCTCTTCAGTATTTTTGTTTGCATAAGCAGGTGTCCATTGTCTCGTGTATCGACACTCCTTTTTTCTCTTACAGCGTGACTGCGCCACCATTTTAAACCCAACTTGATTTATTTTTCTCCCTTCTCTATCTCTGGTTTCATCTTTTGTAGCAGACCTACCTGAACATTTCCTCTTATTATTCTCACCGAAACCTTTGTTTATTTTTTTCTTTTCTGCATTTGTTGAGTCTCCTCAATTGCATAGTAATGTAATGAACCCTTATCCTGCTTCCCCATCAACCCCTCCCAAGTGCTCACAGCTTTTCTGTTAAGTCCTTGGATACTAGTAGCTTATTGTGGCATGACGATTACCTAAAGCATCTCCTGCTCCTTTGCAGCCCTCAGCATGTATGAGCATGTTCCTCTCCTCTTATTCCCAGTGCACCACTCTCCTCCCCGTCAGTTGGTTTTTATATTTCAGTTGAGCCCAGTGTTACTTAATACCTCGGATGCCAGGTCAAACGTATGCAGTATCCCTCCGTATCTCCCCCTCCTGTACTTTTGCTTAACCTTACTTGTTTCCCATCCTGTGATTGTCAAGCATGTCAATTTGTCATTTTTCTTAGGTTCATAGGTACTAGGCTATTGGCCCTAGGGCCTATACAAGCCTAGCCAAAAGGTACCCTGGCTTTCTCCACCCAATAACATTATTTTCCTGTGCCCCTGTCAAGCAGAACCACAGAGGTGATCCCCGGAGTTAATTTCCTATTACCCATCCAGTCAGCAACATTTTTCTCGAAGAGTGCTAATGAGGAGCTCTGTTTGACATAGATAGGTAGTCTGTTCCAGAGTATGGGAAGTCTCTCGGACAGGAATCTATCCCTCCAGCATGTTCTGTTTATTGTGGTGACAAGGTTTAGGTCCCTAGAGCATGTAGCTCTGGGATTTCTTTAAGTGGAGCATGTCCAACAGCTCATGGTTTGACATAGCTTTGTATGTTAGGCAGAGATCGCCTCTGAGTAGACGATATGCAACGGAGTAAAGCTGGAGTTTTTTGAGACTGTCTACATAAGGCATCTGTTCAATGCCAGTAATCCTCTTTGTGAGGTATTTTTGCAGCCTTTCCAGTTGTTGTAGATGTCTTGTGAGGTACATACCAAAAGGGGCGTTGTACTCTATAATGCGTCTAATGATGATGAGTAGAGGGGAACAATGACCTCTTTTTTTTCTGGATGAGAAATCTTTTGTGATGAGGTGTGCCACGTAGAAGGATTTCCTGACCACTGTGGCCTTGTGATTATCAAAGGAGAGACTACTATCCACCTGTGTCCCAATGTCTCTTATCACACATTCGGTGTTAAGTAGACTACCGCCTATGTGATAGTTCATGGGTGCAGAGTTTTTACCAAAAGGGATGACAGTGTACTTTTTGGCATTGAGCTTGAGACCATGGCTTTGACACCAGACATCTGTCTCAGTAAGGCCCTTTTGTAGGATGTCCACATCGTTAGGAGTTTCGATTATGGCTCCTAGTTTGCAGTCATCTGCGAATTTAGTTAGCCAAAGACCTTCTGTGTTAGCCTGTACTTCAGAGAAGTAGATACCAAACAGGAGAGGACTCAGGAATGAACCCTGTGGTACTTCACTTGTCACTGGTCAGAAGTCTGATTTGGAGTCTGCTACTTTCACAGTGTGGGTTCTGTCAGTAAGCCAGTTGGCAACTCATCTTGTGACATAGGGATTTATACCTAGTTTAGTGAGTTTATCTATAATTCCAGAATGGGGGACAGTGGTGAACGCATTGGCGAGATCTAGATAGGCTGTGTGAACTACCTTACCTTCATCTGTGGCTTTGGTGACTACTTCAAAGAAGTCTATCAGGTTTAGGAGATATAATCTGCCTTTTACAAACCTGAACTGTGTGGGGTCTAGATTTTGGAGATCTCCAATGTCTTTGTTTATGAGTTCCATGATGATACGTTCCATGGCTTTGCAGACCAGGCTCGTCAGGCTAATGGGGCGGTAGTTCCTGGGGTCTGTTGTGACCCCCCCCCTTTGTGGAGTGGGATAACCGTTGTGGTGCGCCATTCATTGGGCACAAAGCCTGAGGTGAGGCTATGATTGAACATGGTACTTAGGTGGTGTGCCAGTTCATTCTGTAGTTTGTGTAGAGAGCAGCCTGGGATGTTGTCAGGTCCCATGGATGCTGTGTTGGCTTTGGAGAGTGAGGTTTTTACCTGTGCAGCTGTGATTACAGGAACTTTGCATTCCTCCCATATAAAGATGGGCCCTTTAGTGGGTGAGAGGGGGGTAAAGTTAGCACTGAACCTCTCTGCCAGGATGTTGGCAATATCAGTTGGTTCTGCATATTTAGTGTCATTGTGCTGTAA
The DNA here is from genome assembly GCF_019279795.1 of Protopterus annectens. Taxonomy (NCBI): domain Eukaryota; kingdom Metazoa; phylum Chordata; order Ceratodontiformes; family Protopteridae; genus Protopterus; species Protopterus annectens. The sequence continues at coordinate 143,187,646 of NC_056748.1, read as the reverse complement.
CTCGGAGCAGATCTGAGTGTTGCCATTGAGATTCTTGACATAGCTATAGAACCCTTTGTAGTTGTCTTTAGAATCAGTGGCGATTTTGTTTTCATAACTAGCTTTGGAAGATTTTATGAGGGATCTCAGCTTCTTACTGAGGCTGACTAGGGAGTTCTTCAATCATGGGATTTTACTCTTTTTTGCAAAAGTTTCTTTCTTCTCTTGTAGAGTTTATTTATGGCAGAAGACCACCAGATTGGCTTCATTTTTTTGGAAGATAGCATCTTGGTTCTGTTAGGGATAGCATGATCCATGCACTCTTGTAAGTGCTTATAAAGTGCATTTGTGTAGGATTCAGCAGTCGTACCTCTGTTGTCCATCTGCATGGGTGTTGTGAAGTTTGCCTTTGCCACTTCTGTCTTAAGAAGCGTGAAGTTGGCTTTGGTGAAATTTTTTACGGTTGTTTTCCTAATGGGGGTGGGAGCGGGATGTGGATGTCTAGGGTGATTAGGTTGTGGTCGGATTTGACCAAAGAGGAGCTGAACCTCTGGTGTGGAACACCGGTCACCTATGTTGGTGATGACCAGGTCTAGAATATTGCTGCCCCTGGTGGGGGTGTGGATAAGTTGATCCAAGGCATTGGAATTGATGATTTCCAGAAAACATTAAGCAAAAGAGTTGGTACAGGAGTAGTTTTCCCAGTTAATGGTAGGGTAGTTGAAATCACCCATTATTAGAGTGTTGGGTTGTACCTTAATATTTTCCCGTGTATCAAGAAAAGAGAAGTGGGCATCCTGGGGCATGATGGGGGGGTCTGTAGCAAGCTACAATCTGGATTGCGGTTTTGCTCAGAGTTAGTTGAACTTGGATAATGTTGGATGCATTTTGCTGAGCAACTAGCTTGGAGGTGTGGATATCCTTAATGAATAGGGACACGCCTCCACCTTTAGTGTTTCGGTCCGGGTTTGGTGGCCGAAAGGTGTGGTATGAATTATAGCCTGGTAATGCAGGAGTGCTCTCTGGAGATTTGAACCAGGTCTCTGTCACTGCACAGATGTCAGTGTTATCAGTTTTAAGGAGTGCCTCGAGTGAGTGCATTTTGAGGTTTAGACTTCTAGCATTGAGTAGCATTACCCTCAGATTTTGCTTGCTTGTACCTGTTACGGTGGTGAATTTGTCATTTGGACCTTTCTTAAAAAAGGCACTATATGGGTGGCAAGAGCCTTAGCCATTGTCTGGAATCCCAAGGGTGGCAGGTGCAGGCCATCTCTGGCAAAGCAGCGTGGTCTGTCGATCATGTCATCCCAGGCAGACAGATACTGGATTCTCTTAGAATGACACCAGAAGCTTAACCCCTACACACACACACACACACACACACACACACACACACACACACACACACACACACACACACACACACCACACACACACACTTACTTCTTATCTTCCCTTATGTTGATTTGACCTCAGGCCATTCCTCCCCTCTCCTCTTCCCCCTCTGTGTTTGACCCTTGCTCTTTACCTCATAGCTTCAGCCCCTGTGCTGTTCTGTCTCTGTTTGTCCTGTTTGGCCTCATTACCATGCAGGCCTTTCCTCCCCTCCCCCTTCCTCTGTGTTTGTTTCTTGCAATTCACACTCTTTATTATTCAGCTTCTGTCCTGTACCTTCTCTTTTCTTGGACTTGGTGCCTGTACCTCTTTCATTTTCCCAGCATCTGCTGATGACATCACATTACGTTCCTCCCAGGAGCAGCCTTAGGTCAACTGTTGCCCTAGGCAAAAGGGCTCCATAGCGCCCCATATCATACCACTTGGTGCCCCCATCCTGTAGACAGACAATCAGTTATTTCCTGTGACATTCAGGTGTACCATATTCTTCAGCAGGTGACTAGATTATAAAGCTGTAAAATGCAACAGTTCAAACCTTTCCAACATTTCTGTATCCTTTTAGTGCTTTTAAGTGATCTCCTTCACATAACATAGATAATAAGAGAGAGATAATAGTATTAAGCAGCTCTTAGGAGGTTTTAATGCCAGACTCTTTGATATATATTGTTCTTCTTTTTTCGACTTTTCCCGGTTAGGAGTCGACACAGTGGAACTCCAGTCCGCTAATGATGGGCAGTAGATTTTTATGGTGCTGTGGTGCCAGCTCGATGCCCAACCTTCAACGAAGGCGCGCCCATTCTAAGCATGTCTTTCGAACGCCACTCGACCCTGGGGAGGACATGCAGACTCCACACAGAAGGTGCTCCAGCCGAGAATCGAACGGGAGGACCTCTTGCTGTGAGGCGACAATGCTACCACTGCGCCACCATTAAATTACTTTTCTATATATTCATTTAGTGACTGCAGCTTTTCTCATAGATGGTGTACTAATTCTTCTGGACATGCGCCTTTCTGGCCAACATCATTTTAAGTTGTCTCATTAGTAATCACATATTCTGAATAACGTCCAGACTTTTCTGGTTATTTCTATAGTACCTGTATGAACATTTCAGGAGAGATTATAATGACTTGCACTGAATATTCCCTTAATACTCCCCATTTGGACTGTCTTTTAAAGGATTAATTCTAATTCTTTTAGCAAAAAGTTGAAAAAAAGACAGTGAAACCGATGAAGAAGCCAAGCAGCTATGATACACCCCTAACAGTCTGAAAACTGCCTCTAAGCTGCTGAGCGAGTTTACATGGTATAACTAAGGAATTTTATAATCTGTCTCAGAATGAAACTAGGTCTATCGCTTATAGTAATCCCTCCTTGTCCTTATAACTGTAATAATCAGGCCTCTTAAGAACTTTCAAGATTTGAGCATTTCTGTTACCATGACACTCCATCAAACTGTTCCTAATGTTTGCAGGCCTTTAAAAGATCTTGGTCCATAGGAACTGAGAGAGACATCAATCATCTAAGTGATCTTCACAGACAAAGTTAAAATATTGCAGTGTGTTGTTTGAGAGCTATGCAAAACCTAAGTTACAGAGAGAGGAGAAATTGCTAATGGGAAACGGATGGCACTCTTCTACTGTGCATGGTGTAAATATATGCCTTGCAGAAAAGTGCGGGTAATTATAACAAAGGACTGCAGTTAATAGAGAGGTACATTTCGTTGGAAAAAGGTGAGTCTGAAGATGTATGGTTTCAGTGCTTTTCCAAGAATTTTGAGGAAGAAATAAAATGCCATAGATCTTTGTAAACAGTAGTGCAAATACACAAATGTTTGCAGTGATTTCTGTTGAAGGAATAATTGCTCCTTATTTTATTTTTTTAATCGTTGCTTTCCTACTTGTTTAGAGCTAGACTTCCTTTCACCTACATGCTGTCTCAGGCCAGGATCTTATAGACTGCTTCTTTTGTTATTTTGGTTACTGACTGCTGTCCCTGTGCTTTTAGTTTACTTTATTCATGCTTGCATATTATTCAATAGGCCTTTTCCCAATCTCCTTTTTTGTATTTATGGTCGCAGTTAGAGAACCAACCAAGTCTTTGCAGACCTTGCTTCTGTGCACTGTATCAATAGATACTTACAAATTACCTTTGCGCTGCAAGATGTAAACTTTAAAGATTGATTTGAATTCTTCCCTGCAGACTATATAACACTGTAAACGTTTGCACCCTATTTCCTATCAGACTTGTCATGTGTTTTTGACCTCACGTTGCTACCCCCAGCTAATTAAACATTTCCTTTTCTGTCCTCTTTTCTCACTGTGCAAGCTCATGTGTTAATCACGGTTGTTGAAACATCTGGGAATTTGTAAATCATGAAACTTGTTAATATGACATTTGCACAGACATCTACTGTTAATTTCACATTTCTATATTTAATAATGTAAGTTTTCTTAGCACTTGTTTGTAATGTTAGTGTATAAAAAAGCAAAGCTGGGTCAATGAATACAATTTAGAGGAAAATAAAGTGATGTAGTGCCTAAAGCGTTTGGCTCTTTCTCTGATTCGCATTTGGCTCTTTCTCTGATTCATATGCTTTAGAACTGCAGTGCACATTTTAAGCTTTCTGGTTATATCCTTTTTTCTTAAAGGAATGTCAAGGTAAAAGTGAATCCATATGTACATGTTTGACATTGCTACCTTCAGGGTTGATTGTTGTATTTTAAAATCTTCACTGCACATTGCAGTGTGGATCGTCTGTGCTTAATATCTCATATCAGCGAGTTACTTCTGCTGGGTTGTTTTGCTTCTTCACAACCTCTTGTTTTGATCTTTTTTTTAGCATCTGGTATAGTTGCAGTCAGTAAAGGGGACGCAAACTAGATTGTATTTTTGTGACTGTTATGTCTGAATAACAAACTCCCACAATGCTTTTCTATGGCTTCCTATTCTGTGCAGTTTTATTTAACAGTATTCAGCTGGGGTTCATATGCAGCACCGTTTTTCTGAAACAGAGCAACGGTCGTATCCTACTGATGTCACAGCAGAAGAATTCTAATGCAGAACCTTTTGATGTAGGGTAGTTCATTTGGGAAAAGAACTTTTGATGGCGGGTTACAAGTATGCCTTAGTTATACTATGTCCAAAAATTACCAGTGAAGCTACAAGTAATGCAGTAGCAAAGACAGAATGGAAGAATTTGGAGGTACATTTCCTTTGCCTACAGTTGCCGTATGTCAGGTGTTTCATGCACAAAGCAGATGAAAAACAACTGCAGGAAAATGAAATGTGAGCTGAACCTGTCACATTTTTGTCTTTGCACTTTTTCTGTTGGATTATTTGTGGGCGTGGGTGTGTGTGTGTGTGTGTGTGTGTGTGTATATGAGAGAGTATGAACAAGCAAAAGGAATAGGTATCATATGTATGGCTTTGTGTCATTGTCTTGATACAGATTACAATGGGAATTGATACACTGAAACATAAAACCTCAAAAGCAAAGGGTGTTGTTGAACTCAATAAAAGCCTTAAAACAAAGCAAAAGAACATAAAGTAGTATTTTTGAGGGGGCTAAGCCCACTGTACCCCACCCTGTTGTACTTCTCTTACCTGTACCAGCTCTGATATATTTTAACATTAATAACTCCAAAAAGAAATCTGTAAGTGTGTCCTGGTTACACTTGACGCTGTATTTACTGCCTTGCCTGATGCATTGAGTTTGTGCCTTACGGCTGTACCTGTGCAGGTTCAGTGACTTCTCCAAGAATGTAATTAATATTATTTGTTGACAGCTGGACTTCGTATCCAACAATGGTCTTCTGCTTGAGAACATACATTTTCACCAAATGTTTTGCAAAGCAGTGGACATCTAGTTGCCAATACATCTGGCAGCATCACATTGGCTTTTTGGAGGTTGAAGTACATGCTTGCAGCTCATAGCCCATTTATTGAATATGTGTTATTCTGTAAGTGCTTTGTACATGATATATTTTTGCCATAGGGTGGCATACAGGAAGAACTTTATCAGCTGGGAACCAACAACATTGTATTTTTAAAACATATGCTGAGCTGTTCTGGTCAGAGAATAGTTACCTGGACATAAATATTTTATGTAGTGAAGATGGTCACATAAATGCTAATATAGTCAAGAAGGAAGTGAAATGCAATTTGTGTTTATACAGGCACAGTATCCACCAACAATCTGCATTCAGCATTGTAGTATACTGTCAGATGCTTAGGTTTCGTAGTCATATGAGTGTTGAATAATTTCTAAGAATTCAATATTGTCATGGAAGATTTAGCCTCTAGAATATACAACAGTTATAAATATTTTGACATTAAAGCTAAGGGAAAAGCTGAACATGGTTTTTGGGAAACCCTGCTCCTCCACCAGAATAGATGGCTAGCAGTAAACTGTATTTCATATAATAAACTTTTTACTCATACTGCATTGATCGGTCTTAGTAGAAGCAAATGAAATAAAACTGTAACTTACTGATGGACCTGTTTGCTTATAAGCATGAAAAAAATCTTGTACAGCAGCTTTGTTACAAAGACCTTGTGAATTCCAGTGAAAGAATTGTTAGACAAAAGATACTTTTCCCTGTTGTAAATATTGCTTATGCTGCTATATTATTACTAACCCATATTTCCAGCACCACATTTCCTGTAAAAGCAAACCTCCATGCAGCGTGTCAAGCTAGGGACACTTTTTATTTGGCCACTTGTTTAAAATGTGCAGCAGTATTTTTTGTGGGCAAAACACAAACATCGTAAAATTGTACTTTACATGACATTAAAGGAAAAGTGTAAACTGATGTACTAACATTACATGTCCTGTAAAATGACAGCCATGGATTTTCTTTTAAGGGTCATTGTGTTTTTTATGTATTTTAATATGTTCTGGTATTAGCAGTTTAATGACGTTTCAGGAATTACATTATAAATTCTTTTAATTTTAAGGTGAACTCTGTATGAAATAATGCTTTTAAAATGGGTTACTGTTAATTACATAATTATCACATCTCTGTTCACTGCTAAAGGGGTATGATTTCTTAATGAGTGAACTGAAGACGTGTCTGCTACAGATGCTACTGCTTATAGTATTGTATGTTCCTGCTTTTCATTAAATTGTATTTTTTTGTGGCTTCTGAGCCAAGTGTTATGGTACAGCACTGTTCTATTGACATTTTACTTTGGACAGTTTTAGACAATCTGATCTTTGTAAGCCATAATGGTTCTGATACATGCTCAGAAAAAAATGTACTCTGTTATATTAAGTATGCTTGGCTACATACTTGCTCTAAGGTTTGGTATCTAGAAGACTTCACATCTGCATTTTTTTTACTTTGAAGTGGACACTGACTACTTTTCCTTTCTGATATTCCTACTGTGAAGATGTGAAGAAGCTGTAAGGAGAAGGGTAATATGTGGCCATCCTTTTAGTGCTTGCAGACATCCTCACTGTGCCTTGTTTGATTGTGTGACCACCTGTTTTTATGTGTGGATACTTGGTTAGCATTTTTATTCATTTTCTTGTAATTCTGTTTCTTGCATATTAGCATTTTTCATGTATGTGTACTTCCCTATGTACTTTCAGACTGTTGTTTCATTTGGCCTGTGAGTGGGTCATTGCTTAAAAGGTTGTATATTTTTTTTAATTCTTTATTTGGTTTTCACAAGTCCATCAACATTTAAAACAGTGTATAATGAGATAAACGATAACCATTCACAAAAGTCCATAGGCAGTGCAGTCATGTAACAGAGTTGGCACCTGACAGCAAGAGATTCTTTGGTTCAATTCTCAGCTGGGGTGCCTCCTGTTTGAAGTCTGCATGTCCTCCCTGCATTCATGTGGGTTTCCTTTAGGTGCTTCATTTTCCTCCCATATTCCAAAGACATGAGTCTCCGGGCCTCTGCTGAAAATGGGCTCTGTCCCAATCGGACTTTCCCAGTAAACAAATGTTAAAATAAAAATGAAATAAAATAAAATATTCTTAACCATTAGTACTTTTCCAGTAAATCATCGAGCTTTTGCCAAGATATGTACTCATGAGTTACGTTTAAATGTCTCATTCTTATGGCTGGCAACTCATTTTACAGATCGTCTTAACTACGCACACCGCACACAAATTCACCAAATGCTAATTCAGTTTTACATATAGCTGCTGAAATTGGGGCATTACATACTATCAAGGAATCAGTAATAATACATTTTTCTGACCACAAAGCCTGAGAAAAGTTTCTAAAATCACTCCAAAAGGAAGTCGCCAATTTACAATCTATTATCATGTGTAACCAGTCAGAATTAAGAACTTCATTACCCCTCCAGCTTTTCATTTTTCGTGTTTTATATGTTTGTGTAATTCTGAGGTGTAAGAAAGACTCTGCAGAAGTTTCCATGTATAGATTTTCCAATAAAGTTAGGATGCTGACTTTCTTGCAGATTTTAA
>NC_056748.1:142454825-142524825 GCF_019279795.1 Protopterus annectens | reverse complement strand
ACACTTGTTACATAACATTTTACAGTGCTTTTCTTTTTCTGTATATCAATTTAAGTTTAGTAAAAACTACTGTCCAGGAATTGGTAATATAGCACTTTTAGAAATGTATTTTTCAAAGTTCTTTTTTTTTCTTTGCTGACTCTTACACTTGTTTTATAAAGTTACAAAATATTTCTGCTGTGTGTTGAATATTGCTTCAGTTGTTCTGACTTCATGGGGAGAGCAGAGAATAAATAACTAAATCCGTTGCTCTCGCATAGGTTCCACTATGCGATTTAAATTACTGTAATGGTGTCACATGTAAAATAAAATGAATAATCAGACCACCGATTGAGCATATGTATAGAGATCTCCTGTTACATGTTAGCAAAATGTGGTTAAAAATTAAAAAAACAAAACATTTTTTAGTTTGATTTCTATATTTTCAGTTCCAAACTAGGAAAAGTAGAAATGTCCTAATTTGTTACATTGAACGCACATTGAATTTAGAATATAAGTTATTCCTGAAGTCACTATATGTATGTGTATATATATATATATATATATATATATATATATATATATATATATATATATATATATATATATATATATATATATAGATAGATAGACAGATATTCTGAATACTGTGCAAGTTCTGTAAAGAAACCATTAATGATACATTCATAATATACTATTTCAGGCTTTAAGTAAGTTTAATGCAAGAGTCAATACACATTTAATAAGGTTTAGTAAAGATTAGAAAAACATTGACAAAGCACCTGTTGTAATTAGTTTCTTGTTGCGTTCACAAATAAATTGGAATGCATTTTATATCTGGAGCCTTTTAGCTGAGGATATCTATTCTGCTGCAAGCAGTTTTTGTGGTGATTTCTTCTAGGGTGTCACAAGTGTCATAGTTAAGCAATGAATGACGTAAACACAGATAATTTACTTCAACAGAGAACATTCTGAAATGAATAATCAGACTTATTAGCCTTGGAATTAATGTGAAAGTATGTGTGTGTGTATGTGTATATATATCTGTATCTTTCTATCTCTCTCTCTCTCTGTGTGTATATATATATATATATATATATATATATATGTGTGTGTCTGTGTGTGTGTGTGTGTGTGTATATCTGTATCTTTCTCTCTCTCATATATATATATATATATATATATGTGTGTGTGTGTGTGTGTGTGTGTGTGTATATATATATATATATATATATATTTGTGTGTGTGTGTGTGTGTGTGTATATATGTACATATATATATATATATATATATATATATATATATATATATATATATTTTTTTTTTTTTTTTTTTTTATATTTGTTGATAAGCACGCACTGTTTTATCTGTGCCTGTATGTTTGGCTAGCCTGTTATTTCTGCATCAACTTTGTGAGTAGTGTAGATTGCAACAGTGATGGATAGCATGTATTTACACAGATGTGCATTTGCTTAGCCTTGTTTGAAAGACTCACAATTTTCTGGTGCATGATTTTTGACTGTACCTGGCTAACCTTGAGTTTTGTACATTAAAAATGCCACAGAATACGGTTTAGCAGAATAGTGTTCCATTCAGCATTTCACAGATGAGTTTTTCTTTTTTTATGCTGAGAATATGTGACATTTATCAAAAGTGTTTTGAGTAAATTAAGGCTACAAGCAGTTTATTCACAAAGCAATAGACTCACTAATGCAGAGCATTGTAAGGGGGATGTAACACTGCTACCAAGTTGCAGTTGACCTGAGTCTGAGGGCTAAGGGCAGAAATGCAGGTTATAATGACATAGGTGTTGAGTTTTTTTCCCCTCTCTCTTTCAAGAGTTAAGAAAAAAAAAAAGTTGAATAACGTTATAATGTGTGTTGACTTAATTTACTTTTTTCTAAATTCTGTCTACTAATTTCCCACTCCCCAGAGAGTTTCTTTTTGGCTTTGTATATTGCTTGTACAGTCATTATATACTTTGGTTTTCAGAAGACGCATTAAGAAAGGAACTTGTTGCCACCACTTGGTCAATTAGACAGTAAAGGGGATCCCTATTAAAAGAACAAACTACCACAAAATCGAATATCAAAACAAGGAGACCAGCATGCCGGACGCTCGAAGTAATGAGAAAGTCAGAATATTGAACAGGGCAGGTGAAGTACTGTGTGAAATCACACAACAGCTGTCTTTTGGGTCTTGGTCATTCCCAGCTGAAGTGTGATCTCAGAGTTGGTATATATACACACGGGAGGTGCAGGGAGGCTTGCTGTCCTTCAAAAGCTTCATTTGTTGATGTAGTGCAGTGTTAGCTTGAGGTGTGCCTGTTTGGTGTTCTAGCTTTTGCTGACATGAAGCTTTCAAAATTTGAATGTTTGGCATTCCGGTCCCATTGTTTTGGTGTTCAGTATTGTGGTAATTCATTCTTTTGATAAAGGATCCCAGTAAGGGCAGTTGTTGCATCCTTATAAATGTATTTAAGTAATTATAAGTAATTTAAGTTCTTATTATATATTTATTTTGGTACTTATAAATGTACTTAGGTAATTGTATATTTAAATAGGTTTTTATGTATTTAGGTAATTATATTTAGATTGTTATTGATTTATTTATGTAGTTGTATTCATTTAGATAGTTATATATTTGTTTAGATAACTAGTATATATATGCATTTTTTGGAATCATTACATACTTATTTAGAGATTTATATATTTATTTGGGTACCTATTTATTTAAGTATTTTTATATGTCCTATATTTATTTTGGTACTTGTATATTTGCATAGGTAATTGGATATTTACTTACATACATGTATGTTGCACATTTAGTGGCTGGGTTGGCTGCTTTAACAGAACCCATTTATAGATGAGATCTAGATAAAAAATTTCAACTGGCAGTGAGCAGCTGAGACTTTACATTGGTTCATAGGTTTGTTTGTCAAGTTTACAGTCTGCTGGTCTTCAGGATATTTAATAAACCCTTGTGTTGGTGTTTTCTACTTTGCATGTACATATCAGTGTAGACTTTTTACTTATGCTGTACTGATGAGCCAAAAAATGGGGTGAGACGTGTTACATCTACAGTTAGCAGAGTGCGGCTTATTGGCCTAAAGGCATTAATAAATACTTAGGCATCATTCTGCATTCTAAAGCAAGTTTGCTGGGATATTTGAATATCTCTAAGGTATAATTTACATGTTCTCCGTGATGTTTTCATGAAGATATTTTTATATTTTTTAAGCTGATACTCTGTTTTGCGTGAGTTTTTCTGGTTTGGTCTTGTATGCACTCCCAATTGTAGCATACACTGCCTTATAGAGTGGGCTGTCTGTTTTGTGGCTTGAGTATTGCTTTTAGAGCTCGCTTCTTTTCATGTTTGTGCAGTTACTCACTAGAAAATGGTGCACTTGAATGATTTTGGGAAGTCAAGGCGTGTACTTGTTAGAAATGGGCCATGAACCTCTTTCAGAGAGTAATCATTTTTCTATGTGGTCATTTGTTTCTGAGTTCCAGATCTCTGACAGCCTCATTTATTTGAGGGGTATGTATGAAGACTGGAGTCATTTTGATTTGATGGATGTTGTCATTTTGATCTGATGGATGGTAATGTCGTGTTTGGTAACCTTACCCTCCTGTAGTTCTTCTCACTGTTCTGCTTAATCACTCAGTAGCTACATCTGTGCCCCAAGATGGGAATATTGTTTTTATCTCCTCTATTTATGTACTTCATAATATGTGAATGCAGAGCTTATAGCTTTGGGGAAGTTTTTGTTTTTTGTCTCATTTTTAGAGAACTGTAACTTAAGTTGCTGCAATTCTGCAAATGTTGCAAGGGATAGATCCATCTCTTTAAACCTCCTTAATGCTTCCAGACTGCCTCTGTTGCTCCAACTCTCCTTTGTCAGCGACATGAGTGTGGCATTATTCCACTGATAGGAATCCTGTAGCAGATTCTTTGTAGTCAAGAAAACAAGGAAACTGATTCCAGCTTTAACTGGTTCTTAAGACAGTTTGGAATATGAGACCAATACTGACACCACCTACATCTTAGCAGTGGTTCTCTCTCTCTCACGTTCTCTCTTTTAAAAGTAACTGTTGTTTTATATTGTGTGTGCCTTATTCTAAGTGACTTTACCTGTAGCTCTCTGTATAAAGCCCTGCATTATGGATATTATTATTTATTCATACTGTTACCATTTATGCTCCTTACATTCTCTTGTGTGAACTTCATATTTGCTTCTGACGTGTATTTGAACTGCCTTTGGGCTTGGGACTTGCTTTAATGGCAGGGAATGAGAGAAAACATAGATGTGACATCTTTAATCTCACTCCCATTAATTGGTGTTTTCTGCAGAGAATTCTAAAGTAGGTTTCAGTCAAGTATGGCTTTTTTTTCTGCACACAAAAGCAGCAATTGTTATAATTACAGTATTCTCAGAAAGTTTCTAAATATATCTGTTTCTCTCTGTCTTATTAGTTTGTATTACTGTTCTTTCTCGGTATGGATTTTAGTTCAACACATTTTGGCTGATTCAGCAAATACTTAATCAGATCACTTCTTTTTGGTTTAATGTATCACTTCATCTCACACTGCACAGGTCCTCATTAAAGTGTAAAAAAAGAAATAAAACCTTTCACATTTCTAAACTGGTGTAATGTGACTTGCATACCATCTGTCACAACTTTGCAAGAAAGACTTTCCGTTTTTTAGGTATTTTTCTTGTGCTAAAAATCCATAACTTTTACCTAATGGACATAGAATGTAGGTTGTTTCATTAAAGCATTAACATCACTTTCATTGGCACAAATGTGTATTTTGCTCTTCCTGGTTTTGGCTTTGCCTCCAACCTGAGTTTAGATTACTCTACCTTTTCCTTGTCAAAAGTAAATCACCTGGTAGTCATGTTTGTTACCATTGTTTTAAAAGTATTTTACACAGTTGATTTGTTCTAAGTTTATTGTGCTGTTCTTTTGAATAAATGCCTTTATTGAGGCCAAGCAGGTATGGATTAGCATTTCCTTTGCATTGAGATCTGTCCATCGTGAAGACAAGATGAAAGAATAAAGTAAAAGAGTGGCAGTGAGGACAGGCAGGGACCAAGATGGAGTTGTCTGGAGGAGAACCACATAGGTGAGGTGCACGATAACCTGTTTCTACTTAATTAGAGACAGCAAGAACCAAGTCAGAACTGGGTAACTAATAAGATTATGATATATTCTCTCTAATTTTCCCTAACAAATGATAATCTTCCTCCTATATTATTACAAGTCCTCTATGTGAGTCCTGTAAATAATGTACCAATGTATTATACTTGCTACTTTCTCTGTTTTCTATTACTCAGCTTTATAATTATTGTGTAACTATTATCACTGAATTTGGTGAAGGTTTTGTGATAACTGCATAACTGAACATATTGTACATTTTGCTAGAGTTTTGCTCCTTGGGTCTCCACAAAAATGGGCCTGTGCTCATTTGGACCAACCTGGTTAACAAATGTGAAATAAATAAATAAACAAACAATAAGATCCCAGAGTTTCACTTAAAACTGTTTTGCCCTAATCCAGGTCTTGCATAATCTGTAGGCAAGCAGTGCAGTGATGTAAGAGCATGTAGCTTCATTTGTTTTACTTTAGAAATGTATCAGAACTGCAACTGGCTGCTTGGATTCAGAGAATGAAGCCAAAGTCAGGGTTTTTGTTTTCACTCTTTCTATCTGTTGCAGTTTAAACCTGAATTTGCCCTATTGTTTTGTTCTATGTAATATGCCTAGGATTCACGCATCTAAGTATCTTTAATAAATTTGCAAATAATTTGAAATGGTAAGTTAAGTTATGGGCTACCTAGTGACCTGAGAGTTCGTTAGGCAAACATGGGAATATTTGGTGTGAACATGTAACAGCATTTCATCTGCAGAGGCCATTTCAACTTTAGAAAGGGGTTTGAGTGCAGTTGGTGCAAAAATCATCCTTTTCAAATAACCATTTCAGGTATTATACACTTTCTATTCCAAAAGAAGATCCTGAAGGCTGCTTCTCTGTGATTTTTGCATTTACAAGCTGTCAAGAATAAATTCAGTAAGTAGGGTTCTATATCCTTTCTTGCAGAAGGGGTTGAGCAATTTGTTAAATATTAGGCTATTCATAAAACAATCTGTGCTCATGGAAATTGGGAGTGACAGGATAGTTAGAACCCTTCACTGAGTGCAGTACCATCCCAGAGAACAAATGGTTTGAACACATTGTAGCAGTACCATCCCAGAGAACAAATGGTTTAAACACATTGTAGCAGTACCATCCCAGAGAACAAATGGTTTGAACACATTGTAGCAATACCATCCCAGAGAACAAATGGTTTGAACACATTGTAGCAGTACCAGTCCAGAGAACAAGTGGTCTGAACACATTTTAGCATTACCAGTCCAGAGAACAAATGGTTTGAACACATTGTAGGTGTCATTCCTAATGACAAAAGATAGTTTTTTTTAATCATAGCAGCTTCATTGAAAATATTTCACTAAAATGACATAAGCATAACCTGAGCATGTTAATTAAAAGTCTGAACAACCTTAGGAATGATTAAACAGACAAAATATAAAAAATAACCAAATACTCCATAAAGGTACCATATATTTATTTTATTTTTATTTGAATCTGTTAACCAGGTTAGATTATTGATCCCACCTGACCTATTTCAGTCTAAGTCTGGGGAAAACACAGTGGATCAATGAAAGTATATACAGAGAGAACGACAATACGATATATACAAAGATTATGTAGAAGGTAAATATAAAAGTATATACAGAGGGAATGACACAAAACGATATATACATATATTATATAGAAGGTGGGTTGAGGGTATAAAGGCAATATAGATCCTTTTAAGAAGTCCACAATTTATGTTTGCATTTGGAAAACAACTTGACTCCATCTCATTGTTCACTTTTGCATGTTATAAATATAACAGTGAGAAAAGTTAGTATAACCAAGTGCAGCCATAATGGGTCTGTCATCAGAGTTAGAAATGCATGATCCTCCAGTCCCAACATCCAAAAATCCTGTCTATCCTGAAGGGTGGATGGGAGACTCTTGGGGGGGTACAGATTTCCACAAGGCCCATTCAGCCTCTAGTACAACCTGCTCCCAAAGATCTGCAAATGACAGGCAAGACCACAACATTTGCACATAATCAGCTTTGGCAGCTTCGCACCTGCAGCAGATGTCACCTGTTTTAGGGTAGTGTTGACCTAAGGTCCACAGTGTGTCTTGCTAAAGATGCAGAATCTTAAACTTAGTAAACGTGAGAGTTAGGGTAGGTTTAAACTTTCTTCATGAAACTACAAGTATTCCCCATTGTGATTCTGTAAAAATGCATGCCCAACATTTCCTCCCATTTCACTTTTAAGGGGCCTGATAAAGATTTATAATTCCTGCTGAGCAGGGGGTAACAGATTGATATTGTACCCAAAGAAAAACACCTATCCTTAAAGAAGATCCATGACTTGAAGGCTGTGACAGCCTGATGGAGTTCTGAGGTTGTTTTCCACTGTGTGATGTAATGAACTCAGCTGCAAGTACTGCCAAACAGCTATGCTGAGGTCGGCCATAATTCCGTACAGTGATGGAGGGTAAAATAAAAAGACCATGACGATACTGATACCAGGTCTGCTGCATAAACAATCCCTTGGCCTGTCCATGACAGCCAATAAATTGGTCTTATCCAAATCATTTGTCAATGAGATCAGCATATTCTGTACCAGATCAGACTAATGCCCAGATTCATAACAAATGTGCATAGTCCCTCTTCACAGCCACCTGGTTCCCAGAATTTGTTTTTATTTGTGGGGCTAGTAGGATGCAATAGAAGTGTATGAGTTCTAATTCCAGGTAAAGCCAGATTGGCTTAAAGGAGTTTCTAGCTTGTCAAATGCTGCCATGGCAGTTGCTTTAGCATGTCCTGAAACGTCTGGAATTGCATTACCCAATTATTCTATCCCCTAGTAAAGCAAGTATGTGATCCCCATAAAAAAGATGCAACGAGCTTTTGTATCCAACTCTGATAATTCATTGTATATAATCAAGGTAAATATCTCGCCAAGAAAATAAATTTAGGGAGGCAACACATTTTCATGGCAGTTATTTTAGCTAAAAAAGGAATAAAAAGGGAGTGCCGTCTCTTTAAGGAGGCTGCCATACTTTGTAGGATGTGGTCCGTATTCAGTTTAATGAGTTAAGCAATGTGACAGGCAGTAATAATGTCCATGTCCTACAGTTGCATGTGAACAAGGATGGGAGTATTCCCTTATAGCTGTCTTTGTACTCTAAATGCATCATTAAGCAGAAAAATGTTAGAGTTGTTCCTGTTCATGCATAATTCTGAGATCACTCCAGTCTGATCAGAGAACTTTATTACTTTGGGCAGATTCTTCAAGGGCATATTTGGATCCCCAGTGATGAGTGGCGGTGGTGGAAATATGTGGCTAATGCTTCAATTATGAGAGTGAACAACAAAGTTGACAGTGGGCACATTTGCCTAATGCTGTTAGGTAATGGAAGCATGGGTGAAATGACTGCATTTGTAATTATGTGTCGTTTGATAGTACAGAAGCTTGTATCTTTCTACAAAGCTTCCCTGAAAGCCAGCCATAAAAAATCCCAACTGAGACTGTCACTCATTTTGCCTGTATAGAAAAATTGCAGCTATAAGGAAGTTCTTAAATTTCAGTTTACACAACTGTAACATATTAAACCATAAATGTACAAGGTCAGTAGCCCCTGACTCCCTCTAATAAAGCCTTATTGTGAGCAATGAATCAAATGATGGAGTAGATTCCCCAACCTTCTAGCTATGAATTTAGCATATATATTTTTGTTTCCAGCTGGAGTAAAGGTATCAGACAAAGGTCCTGTGGAGGATTTCCCTATTCACCTTGGGAAGAAGGATTATTGTGACCCCCCTACCATAGTCTGTTAACAACTCCTAGCCTCTGCCAACTGATACAAAGAAAAGAATGATGTGACGTAAGTAAATCGCAAACATTTTATAGAACTGAGCAAGTAGACTGTCGGGCCTGGGATCTTACCAGCTGATTAATCTTTTATGCATTCTGTAATCTTTTTATGACTCTGGAAATAATTCAAGGAGGCGAGATACCTTTCTGTCGCTTGTAGAAAGTTAAGCGACCCCGAAAAAATTCAAGTAGCTTCACTACGGGTAGTAGTGAAGTTGCTCTTACCTGGTTTGGTATGTACCCATCGAGGATGGAATGTCTACATTGATTCCTATCTAAAAGAATACAGGGTGTAAGTAGCATGCCCTATGCAGACCATGTCTAGGTCCTATCCCTGTATTCTGTCTCCTATAGGCTGTTGAGGGGAGATGTTATGCCTGGCATACAGGGCATTGTCAGACCCCACTCTGATGGGCTTCCTGCATATCAGCAAAATAATCAGTACCAGAATTAACCGTTTTAAAGATGTAAACCTTGCCTGTGATATAAATAGAACTTGCTGGAAAGGCAGGTATGTATCCCAGAGACTACCCCTTCTCTGGAACAGGCTCCCTGTCCATGTGAAGCAGAGTTCCTCACTAATCCAATTCAAGTGTAACTTGGACAATTGGATGGAAACAGGAAATTCATCCCTGGTTTGTCATGTGTATCTCTAACGGACACAGGCAAATTGTGAATTGTTCATATCCCAGGCCCCTGCTTGTAAATGTTTTACCTCCCAAGCCCCTGTTTACAATTACCAAGGGTAACCAGAACTTGTTAGAAATTTGGGATGCATGGCTAGGTTTAAAAAGGCACTTGTGGTTGTTAGCCTAGTAAAGACTTATGAACTTTTAACCTATTAATTGGCCCTTGAGGTTTGTATAAATTTGCAAAGAATTCTCTAAGTATCTCATTAATCTTGAAAGGATCCCTGTGAATTCTATTTCCCTTATCCCTAATACATGCCATGGTTGATGTTCATTGTGTTTCACTGTTGCAGTCATAACTGAAGGGTGCTCCTGCCGGCAGGCAGCCCGAGGTCGGCCAGAATCCCATAGTCTGGGTCCGGCGTCGGCTGTACAATCCAGTACCCTGACGTAAGTACGCTCTGGTACATAGCCCTCAGCCAACGCCATCTTCTCCAGTCTTTCTTGCCGTGCGGTGGAAAGCAGCTCGCAAGTCGTTGGTTGGCGATTTTCGAACAGCGTTTTTGGTTGTTGTTGGTCCGAAGTTCTTACTTCTCTTCTCAAAGCTAAGTACCCCATTGGGGAATCTTTTTCTTGTTCCTCCGATGTCAGAAAAAGTTAATAATTGTATTATGTGTGGGAAACAAATACCTCATAAAGATTTCCACTCTTACTGTCTACCTTGCTTAGGCCCTGACCACGATGTTTCTTGTTGTCGGTTCTGTGCCAGGTTTAATTCCCATACTATCAAACGCAGGTACGACTGGGCTCTGAATTACTTTGGCAGACGCTTCAATTATAGAATGTCATCGGATTCTACCGGAATTCAAAAGAAGCACAAAGACAAGGACAGGCCTCCGAGGTCCAAACAGGACTCGTTGCAGCTGGAGCCGGCGTCCGGTTTGGCTGTCGTCAGTGAGGCGCTTTTGCAGCCCCTGTCGTCCGCCACTTCTGAACTGATGGCCGATACGGACTCCCATGGGGAGCCATCAAGGCCTTCTATTTTATCTGCTGCAGGACCTTCGGACGTCGCTTCCTCGGATGGGTCCGGAACCGCTGTGCAGGTACCGGCTTCTGAGGGGGTATTCAGGCCTACTCACATCACTATTTCAAAGGCAAAGACAAAGACTCCTGTTAAGTCCAAAGCTCCTGCTCAAGCTACTTCTGAATCTACTCCCAGGACACAGAAGCAATTGTTAAGGATGGCTGAAGATTTGCTTTCTGTGATTAGGGGTTCTCACCCCCCCCCCCCTGAGAAAAGGCCTCGACAGGATGTTCCTGTGGATTCCTCTGACCAGGCTTCTATATCTTCTGTTTCTTCCTCTGATCAGGAATATTCTTTTCCTCCTTATGAGGATTCGGATGCTGAGGACTCCTTGCCCTCTGCTTCTCCGCCTGAAGATTTTTCTTTTGGGGAAACCCTACATGAGATGAGGGAACATTTTCATTGGGAAGGTCAGGATTATTCTGCTTCCAAGAAGAGGCTTAGAGAATTCCTTCTTCTTCCTCAACATAGGCCTTTGGTTATCCCTCCTGTTCTTGACATTGTAGATGATGCTTTTTCCGAGGCTAATTTGAATCCTGATTCCATGCCTCCTGCTCCCTCTAAGCCTGATAGGTTTTATAGGGTTCCTGAGTCTCATTTGTTTTTGTTTAAGAATCCTTCTGCAGATCCTGAAACTATTTCTCAGGGTTCTAAGGCTGCTAAAGTTGCTACTTCTAAGAATCCTATTCCCTCTGAGAAGGATTCTCGTGCCTTAGACAGGTGGGGCAAAAAGGTATATACTTCTGCTACCCTTTCTGTTAGGGCTTTTAATTGCCAGTTTCATATGTTTAAGTATCAGCAATTTCTTTTGTCTGTTTTAAAGCAAAAGCTTGCCTCTCTTCCTGCATGTGCAGAAGATAAGGAACTACAGGATGTATTGCATGCAACTGAACAACTGAACAGAAAAACAAATACAGCTGGCTTCAATTTTCAAGACTTTGGCAACTCTACCTCAGCTCACTGCAAGGAAATTCCTGCAGGCACTGGGCTACATGGCTTCCTGCATTCTGTTGATCCCAAATGCAAGGCTTCATATGAGAAAGCTTCAATGGTATCTGAAAAGTGTATGGTCGCAGCATTACCACGATCTGGACACTCTGATTCCTCTGATCCCCTGCCTCCAGAAGGAGTTCCTTTGGTGGTCCAGGGTGTGTGCTTTAAACGAAGGAAAGCCTTTCCGTCTTCCTCAACCTTCTCAAATCATAACCATGGACGCCTCGGATTATGCTTGGGGAGCACATTTTCTAGGCAATTGCCAGCAGGGAACCTGGACAAAGGATCATCTTCACTGGCACATCAATCTGAAGGAAATGTTGGCAGTTCAAAATGCTCTTCTAGCCTTCAAGAACCTTTTGCATCCAGGACCTCTTTTGATACGCACAGACAACACCACAGTTATGTGGTACATAAACAAGCAGGGGGGTTCTCATTCGTACCCCCTTTGCAGACTAGCTATGGCTTTATGGGACACAGCTCTAAATCTGAATCTACATCTCCAGGCCCAATTCATACCAGGAGAACAGAATCTCTTAGCAGACAGCCTGAGCAGGAACATTTTAGATCCTCACGAATGGATGCTAGACACCAACTTATTCAATAGGATTACTGCAGTTTCGGGATGCCCCCAGATAGATCTGTTTGCATCCCACCTCAATCATCAGCTGCCTGTCTTTTGCACCAGGTCATTCCACAAAACAGCTTGGAAAGTGGATGCCCTGTCCTTCAGCTGGAGAAACCTTTCGGGATATGCCTTCCCTCCTCTTCCTCTACTTCCTCGGGTATTACTAAAGATAAAACAGGACAAGCCCAAGTTCCTCATCTTGATTGCTCCAAATTGGCCTCGACAGTTTTGGTATCCAACTTTAAAGCACCTGTTCTTGGAGCCTCCTTGGATTCTTCCTCTGAACCCTTCTCTTCTGTCCCAGCATCAGGGTCAGTTGCTTCATTCCAATCTCAAGACCCTTTGCCTGACAGCTTGGCTCTTCAAAGGAATTTGATTTCTTCTAGTCTTCCCAAGCAAGTTTTGGATGTTCTTTTGGAAGCTAGACAGCCTAGCACTAGGAAATCCTATGCCTCTAAATGGAAGAGATTTTGCATTTGGATGCAGGACCGAGGCTTGGACCCTCTGGTACATGATCTCTCTTCTATTTTGCTTTACCTCTCGGATCTTTTGTCTAATGGACTTTCCTTTTCTTCCATTAAGATTCATGCTTCTGCTATTTCTGCTCATTTCAATACTGATCCCCCTGTTTTTTCTCATCCTTTGGTGAGACAATTCTTGAGAGGGGCTAAGAATTTAAGGCCTCCCAGGACCCCGCCTGTTCCTGCTTGGGATCTTAATTATGTTTTAGAAAAACTTACTTTGCGTCCTTTTGAGCCTGCTGCATCTTCAGATATTAAGTTTTTGTCTTGGAAGACAGTTCTTTTGTTAGCTTTGACTTCTGCCAGAGGGTCTCAGAGTTGCAAGCTCTCATGGCTGTGGAACCATACCTTATTTTCCACCAGGACAGAGTATCCTTGAGGACCAATCCTACTTTCATGCCTAAGGTGATTTCGAAAGTGGCTTTGAATCAAACAATTCACCTTCCTACCTTCTTTCCTAATCCTCAGAATAAAGGGGAAAGGATTTTGCACTCCTTGGACGTGCACAGACAGTTACGATTTTATTTGGACAAGACTAAAGAGTTCAGAAAATCTAACCAATTGTTTGTTTCTTTTGCCTCCAGTTCTCTTGGCAAGGCTATTTCCAAACAAACTATTTCCAAATGGATTTCTTATGGAATAAGGTTTTGTTACACTCATCATGGGAAACATTTTCCAGGTACTGTGAGAAGTCATTCTACTAGAGCAGCTGCTACTTCTACAGCTTTTCTCAGGGGAGTTCCTACCAAGGATATCTTGGAAGCTGCCACTTGGAGTTCTGTGCATACTTTTTCCAAGCACTACAATCTCCCTTTGTATTCTAAGACCAGGACAGGCTTTGCCTCTGCTGTTTTGCAGGGTCTTCTTGCTGCCCCTTCTTCTGTCTAAACCTCCCCCCTTTTTCACTGCTTTGGGATTCCACCCTTCAGTTATGACTGCAACAGTGAAACACGATGAACATAGTACAGTTGTGTACACCTACCATAAATGTAGATGTTCGAGTGTCTTCACTGTTGCAGTCGGTGTCTCCCTCCCTCCTATCCCCTCTTTTTCTCCCTTTTGTGGTGTATTTGTGTTTCCTAGTGGGATTCATTTATGATCTATTGGGGACTTCTGACATCTAGGGCAAGAAAGGCTGGAGAAGATGGCGTCGGCTGAGGGCTATGTACCAGAGTGTACTGACGTCAGGGTACTGGATTGTACAGCCGACGCCGGACCCAGACTTTGGGATTCTGGCCGACCTCGGGCTGCCTGCCGGCAGGAGCACCCTTCAGTTATGACTGCAACAGTGAAGACACTCGAACATCTACATTTATGGTAGGTGTACACAACTGTACTTTTCCCTTTTCCTGTCTAAAAGTATTTGGATGATATTAATAGGGGTCCCTTTAAATCAGCGAATGCTGATTTATCGACCCATTGAGAGTGAAACCTTAAAATCCCGAAGACATGGAACAGCAATTTTTTTCCCAGGGAAAAAATCGCTGGGCCGTTTTCGGGACTTTGCATTTTCCTCCACTGTGGTGTGATCTCGGAGTTGGTATATTTAAGTGGGGGGGGGGGGGCAAAGTGCCTCACTTTATTTTGTGTTTTGAAGTTTTTTTTTTTTTTTGTGGAACAATGATTTTTTTTTCCCTTGGGGAAAAAAAAATCACTGTTCTGTGTCTTCACAATTTTAAGGTTTCGTTCTTAATGGGTGGATAAATCAGCATTTGCTATTTTGAGTGTTCGCTGATTTAATATAGACCCTTACCCCTCGTCCAGTGAAACATTTGCCATCATACCACTTATGCAAATGCCCATATTGTAAGGCCTTGCAGTCCTTTTTGTAGCACCTTATCTCAGCACGAATCCCTTTCCTGTTATCAGTGCATGCTTTGCATGCTGCCTCTAACTCCGTAAGCTTGACCTTCAGTTTCTACTGGGTTTTACACAGATCTTGCTGTTTAGTGCATTGAAGAGACCTCACTTTCTCCTTTACAAAGTTTCTAAACCATTGCAAGGTCAGGACCACATTCTGCTCTTCCACCCAAATCTGATTCCAAAAATCCAATACAATGTCCTGTAACTCTCTTTTAATTCCGTCCCGTTTTAGTAAAAGCAAGCCTAATCTCCATGGGGGTCTTGGAATCTGGGTTTGTAAATATAAAATAATAAGCTTTAACATGACTGTGGTCTAACAGGGATGTAACACTATGTTCATTTAAAATAACACTTGCTAGAATCTGTGCATTAACCAGAAGATATTCAGATCTTACTGGTTTTATGATGCGAGTGGGACACAAAGGTATAGTCTCTCTATATTATGCAAAGCTCACCAAACATCCACTAAGAACAGATCTTTAATAAAATCCTGAAACTTCTTATTGATCTTAAGATGTCACTTATTTACTATTTTCGCATCTATCAATCTCGAGGTCTGATACTGTATTAGCATCACCTCCAATAGTAATCAATGTACCGTTATCCCTCCAACTCTAATATCAAATGCTTTAACTCTGTTAGGTGCTTCAGGTCATCTTCGTTAGGATCATAGTAGCCTCCCATTGTAATGGACCCCTTGTCCATTTGCAGTTAAGCTACTAGCCATGCAACATGTTAATCCTTAAGTCATGCCATACATGACCAATTTAGGCCTTTCTGCAAGAGAACAGCCAGTCCCCATTTGCCTTACTCATGGAGTTGACCACACCTCGCCCTTTTTATTTTTTAAGGAAAAAGTGTTTTTACTGTCTTTTAAGGTTGGTCTTTTAATTGAAAATATTGTCTACCCACAAATTACTAAACTTTGTTAATACCAACATCATGGAACAGTTATCCCATTCTCCTACCAGGGGCTACAAACATCCTTGACCAAACACGGGGGGGGGGGGGTGCAATGCAATATTCCTCACCCAATGTAATGTCTTTACTTGTCACGTCTGACCACAAGTCAGTATTGCTTGAAATAAAATTTAAATCCGAGGATCCAACAAAAGCAGAAACCTTTAGCAACTCTTCCAAGGCTAACCTGTCTCTACAAGCAACGACTTTGCTAAATTCCAGTCACCCACAAACCCAGTAAACACCATAGCATATGCTGAGCTATTTATAAAATGTTTGTACAGCTGTATAGATCATGTGTAGAACAAGCCGTGCCCACTCATATTAAGAATAAGACAAACTCAAAAGGAAGCCACCCTGGTTGCATCACAGTATCAATTGGTTATACAACAAAAGAAAAAAATTCTTGGCCAAGCATAGGAGGAACAAAAAACAAACTAAAAGCCCCCTAACCAATCTGAACAGGCAGCTATGAGGGTTAGTTAATACTTCAAAGGCTAAATTTGAAGAAAACTATAGCTATCTCTGTAACCTCAGAGGATATACATAGTAATGTGCAGAGCTTATTCTAAATGTCATCACCCCCACTGAACCAGATGCCATTGCCAACCTTTTGGCTGACAGGTTCAGCTCAAACCCCCCCCCCAACTCCCACCCTGAGAGTCCAAAGGAAATACTGCATACCACAGCCCCCCCCAGCCATTACTAGGGAACAGGTCATCAAGGTAATTTACAAGGCCAAAACATTGCATCGATGGGCACTGATAAAATCCTATGATGCTTAATAAATAGCATGAAACTTGACCTGTCTGGTCCACTTGAATCATTTTTCAACTGTAGCCTACAGTCAGGTTTTGTGCCCAAGGAATGGAAGATGGCTATAGTCACTCTCCTGCACAAAAGAGGTCCAATCACTGATCTAGGTAACTACAGGCCCATAAGTCTGACTAGCCGCATATGTAAGGCCATGGAAAGAATCATCATGGATATGATAAATGAGGACATAGGTAACCTGCAAACACTAGAACCATCACAGTTTGGCTTTGTTAAAGGAAGGTCAGGGTCTATATCATGAAATCGAATCTTGTGAATGCTGAATACCGGAAGGCCAAACTTGGTAGTTCGAAAGTTGAGAATGTCGAAGCCGCGGAAACCCAAATTCTTTCCCAGGGAAAGAATTCAGTTGGCCGTTTCTGTGGCTTCGGCATTTTCGGACCGGGTCAAGGTAAGTGTACGGATGGGTAGTGACGGACTTTAGGGTTAGGGCGCAAGTCAGGTAAGTGTGCGATAGTGATGGGCTTTAGGGTTAGGGTGTGGGTCAGGTAAGTGTGCGGTAGTGACGGACTTTAGGGTTAGAGCTGGGTTAAGGATAGTGCATAGATAGTGGTGTATGTTAGGTTTAGTGTAGGTTTTGAAGGTGTTTGGTGTGATTGTGTTATGTGTGTTTTTCAGAACAGCGAATTTTTTTCCCTGGGAAAAAATTTGCTGTTTTGAAGTGTCGATGTTATCCGAATTTGATCTTCCAAGTTCGAACTTATGGTGTTCGACATTTTGGAAGTTCAATTTCATGATATAGACCCGAAGGTCATGCCTAATAAGTCTGGTGGACTCCTTGAGTGGGTCACTAAAGCAATGGATGAGAGCAAGACTGTGCATGGTACTTACCTGGACCTGGCCAAGGCTTTTGATACAATACCCTCACTCAGGCATTATAGACAAGCTAACTTATTTAGGTTTCTCCCAAGTCTCCATTGGAAATGAGCTCTGTCTAAGTTGGACTTTCCTGGTAAACAAATTTTAAATAACTAAAAATAAGTAATCCCATTTATCACTTGCTGGATAGCCCACTGGCTCATTGATAGGACCCAGGAGGACAAAATAGGTGAGGCCAGTCACTGGCATCTGTTTCTCTGAAATGGAAACAAATGCTGAAGGTTTGTGGCTGACTGAGTTTGCAGATGATTGCAAGCCGGGGGTTATAATCAAGTCCCTTGCAGCAGTAACTTTCTTCAAGAAAGCCTATTCCTGACTAACAAATGGTGTCAAAGCCATGGTGTTAAACTCAGTGCCGAGAAATGCATAACTGTACCCTTTGGGAAGTTAACCATCCCGGCTAATAACCATGTTTATAATACAGCCCTAAGAGTTGACCAATCATAAGGCCTTCTTTAGCTATGTTAGAAACCTGGGTGGAAACTCCCAGATATGCTCAGAATTAGTTCAAAATGATACAAAAATCACTGAACCCACAGACATTGCCAACATACTGGCAGACAGGTTCAGTGCAAATTTCTCCCCTCCCTCCCCCCCCAAAAGGAGAAATATCTATCCCACCAGAGTCTAGCCTCCCAAACATCTCAGATGCCTAGGTGAGAGCTTCTCTCCCTAAAGCAAAAAACACAGCATCAATGGGACCGGACGGTGTCCCCGGCTGTGTGCTACATGAACTCAATGAGGAACTAAACCCACACATAAGGCTGCTGTTTAATCTTAGCCTTACTACAGGATACGTACCCAAAGAATGGCGTACGGCAACTGTGGTCCCACTCCACAAAGGCGGTGCTTCTACGGACCCTGGAAATTACCACCCCATAAGCTTGACGAGCCTTGTCTGCAAGGCTATGGAGAGGATCATAATGGAACTCATACATAAAGACATTGGGGACCTACAGACACTGGATCCTACCCAATTTGGCTTTGTCAAGGGCAGATCCTGCCTCTTGAACTTGGTCGACTTTTTCGAAACAGTCACTAAGGCCATTGATGAGGGTAAGGCAGTTCACACAGCCTACCTTGACTTAGCAAAAGCGTTCAACACAATACCCCACTCAGGCATCATAGAAAAGCTCACCAGCTTAGATGTAAACCCATATGTCACAAGATGGGTTGCAAACTGGCTCAAGGACAGAACCCACAGGGTTAGAGTTGCTGGTGCCACTAAGCCGGTCATGAGCGGTGTCCCACAGGGCTCAGTCCTGGGCCCCCTCTTGTTCGGCATTTATTTTTCTGAAGTGCGGGCAAACATAGGGGGATTGTGGCTGACAAAATTTGCAGATGACTGCAAACTGGGCACCATAATTGACACTCCATCAGACACAGACATCCTCCAGAGAGGTCTCATAGAAATGGATAACTGGTGCCAGAGCCATGGCCTTAAGCTAAATGCCAAAAAATGTATAGTCATACCCTTTGGGAAAAACAAGGTAACCCCTAATTACCACATAGGTGTTTTTCCATTAAACACGGAAGAAGTTATCAGGGACCTGGGGACCCAAGTTGACAGTAACCTCTCTTTTGACACTCACATTGCCAAAGTGGTTAGGAAGACCTTCTACATTGCCCACCTGATCATGAAGGGATTCACATCCAGATCAAGAGAGGTCATTGTACACCTGTACTCTTCACTTATCAGACCAATGATTGAGTACAACGCCCCATTCGGAATGTACCTTACCCGACACCTGCAGCAGTTGGAAAGACCCCAAAAGTTCCTCACCAAAAGGATAAAGGGGCTCAAACATATGTCATACGCTGCCCGACTGAAGAAACTCCAGCTCTATTCAGTCGCATACCGTCTGCTCAGAGGTGATCTGTGCCTGACATACAAGGCCATTTCCAACCCGGAATTAATGGACATGCTCCACCTCAAAAAATCGAAATCCACCAGAGCCACGAGAGCAAGAGACTTAAACCTCAACACGGATATAAATAGGACATGCTGGAGGGACATATTCATCACCCAGAGACTCCCTACACTATGGAACAGAATCCCAGTCCATGTGAGGCAGAGCCCCTCACTGACTCTGTTCAAGAGAAATCTTGACGAGTGGATGGGAGATCGTAGGTTTACCCCGGGAATCATCTCTGTGTCACTGCTGGACAGAGGCACAGCAAACTAATGGGTATAGTATTCTCACCCTAAGGGGTGGTGAAAGCCACACACACTCTGGCTAGGCTTATAGATGCCCTGGGGCAGATAGCCTAGTATGAACCTATGAACCTATGAAGTGTCAAGGACCTGTGTGTGCACAGACTGTAGCCTTACCTTTGACCACCATGTGGTCACAGTGATGCGGAAATCCTTTTATGTTGTTCAGCTTGTAAGTAAGGGCATGCCATCTAGGTCCAAAGAGGTCATTATCCCAACATACTCCATTCTTATCACACCAGTTATAGAACACAGTGCTCCCTCCAGGATGTACGTGACTAGGTATATGCAGTAACTAGAGCAACTTCAGTGGTTCCATACAAAAATAATGCGAGGTAATAAACCTGCCTTATGCAGAGCCCCTTAAAGCCCTTTCCCTCTACTTAGTCTCCCATAGATCGAGGGGTCACCACAGACCCCACACTTAAGAATCTCCGGCATATTTGTAACTCAAATAGTACTAGTAACACAAGGTCTGGGGGTGTGAATTCTGTCTGCGACTTGAACAGAACATGCCGGAGAGACAAATATGTGTTCCAGAGACTGCCCTTCCTATGGAACAAGCTTCTCATCCATGTGAAGTTGGGTGTGTCTATTAGCAGTTTAAGCGCAACTTACACCAGTGTATGAGGAATAAGAAATTTATACCAGGCCTGGCACCCATGTCCCTTATGGACATTGGTAGCTTATAAATGCCTGGCCCTCATTGTCCTATCTGGGCACTGGACATTCTACTTCTTTTGGTAAAACTTGGCTAGGCTTAGAAAGGGCCCCCTGGGTCGTTAGTTTACTAAAAACCTTTGAATTTATGAAGTGATGCTATATACAAATACAGGCTTTCTGTTTTATTAATGTGGAAAGACCTCTGACATTCCAAGACAGACAGATAATTGGCTTTACAATGAGAGAAGGACCTGCTGTACCCATTTCCCCCATCGAATAGTGAATTTGAGCTAAAGGGGGCACGAGAATACATACATCACCAGTCTAATCTAAGTTGGTCATCAGTACTAAAAAAAAAAAAAAAACACCAAAACTGATTGAGTAAACTAAGAAAAACTAATATTTACAGAACACCAAAAAGAACCAGTGGCCATGAACAGCCAAAAGCTGTGAGATGAGACTTTCACACTGTAAGCATGAATATCCCCTCAGGAGTTTGATAACAGCAATGACAGGAGATCGTTTTGACATTTTCCAGGCAGAGTTCCTGTGAAGATTTACTTGGTATCTGACAGGGGAACCTGTATGGTAATAAATCTATTCCTGTTTGACAGGATTTCAAGGAATTAATTTCATGGTTTTCACAGCGGTTCCATGGAGATCACTTTAGAGTTTTGTAGTCTAATTTATGTATGAGGTAGGGTAATGTTTATAAGATGATGGCCTAGCCTTACTTACAGAGTAAAGTGAATTGTGGGGGAGAGGCAAATTATTTATTGATAAGTCAAACCAAAACTTTTTTTTTACCTCACAAGTAGTGAACTTGACTCAACTTGCACTTCAGCTGCTGAGCAAACACTGGATCTCTGAAAAAATCCACATTTGGGAGTTAATTTTTCAGACGTCTCCCACATTAGTTAGGTCTGGCCCCTATTTGCTGTGTTTAACAACAGGGGTAGCTCACATTTTAGCATTGTTGTGGCTATGAATGTGCTTTAAGTAAAAGATAACCTGGGTTGTGAGGAGCAGTTTCTCTTTGGGATTTGTCCTAGTGGTTTGGTAAGGACCAAAAGTAAATACATTGATGGGAATGGTTGTAGTACTAAGACTTTCTAAACTGCTTTATTATTTCAGTTATGAGGTGAATTAAGACTTAAAGGTAAGAATGCAGAAAATGGGTGCCTAAATCAGATGACATATCCTTCCAGCCTTGCTGATGACTGCTAATGTAACATTTGGTGTTCTTTGGGGTTTCTTGCTCCAAATATATGTCACAATTGTCTTCTTAATTAGGCCCAGAGGCTATATAAGAAGTGGAGAGATCATGGTTTCAACCACAGGATGATCCGGTAGTGCATTTTAGCTAAAATTGTTATTTGTGGTATTTTGAATTAGAGCAAGCCTAGAAGCTAAGCATTTAGTATGTAATATATGTGCCTTCCCTGACAGGACATTTGAAGGACCGTGCAGGGCGGAGTCCAAATGTAGAGATGATAAGTCACCAAGTAAAGGAGAGTATTTTTGCTGAAATTGAATTCATATGAACAAAAAACAGACGACTGAGGAAAAAGAGTCACTTTGGGTACACAAATCCAAAAAATGCAAATAAAACAAACACCACCAAGATTCGGATGGTAATGGACATAAATTTAATCTCGAAATAATTAAAACTTTAAAATGTGCACATGAAATAGAGTAGCGCTTTTGGAAAAATCCTTCTTCAGATCACCATTAATGAAAAAGCCAACCATGTTAATACATATTCTTAACCAATCAGGAGTCCGCATTTGAGCCTGCACCCTCTCATCACAGATTTCATTGACCAATATTAACATGCCTATATTAGACCAATGCCAATCAGAAATCAATGTTTGAGCCTACGCCTTCTTAACAGGTTTTAGCAGGAGGATTGCACTTAACTTGCTTTCTTGCATAATGTTTGTGTTTTTTGACCTTTCTGTAAGTTTATGGTATGATTATAACCATTTAGTATAAATCTTTGCCTGTAATGTAAAGACTTTTGTTTGTTTTTCTTGTGCTTTGGAGCTTTTCTCCCCAGGCCTCCACTGAAAATGGATCTGTATCCAGTCGGACTTTCCCGGTCAACAAATGTAAAATGAAATATAAAAGTAAATAAAATGAACCTGGTGCTTTATCCGCTTGTAGATTTGCTATCCATTGGGTCTCTGCCACTTTAGTAAAATTGTGTATGTCCCCTCCTTTCTTATTTGACATGCAGATCTGCAGCACTAGAAAAGAAAAACTATGTAGTGGATATTTTTCTGTGTTGAAATAATGCATTACTTTTGTTATTCACTCTAAATCGCTCAAGTGCTGCAAGATGCAGTCTTTCAATTGTCTGTTTGTCTTTCCCACATGAAAGCTGGTACATATCTCGCAAGGTATACATTTTTAGTGTAGCAGTCAGCATACAGTCTAGGCTGATATGTCTTCCCAGTTAAAAGATGTACAAAACTTTTAATGCTAGAAATGTATATACATGCTTTACAATGCTGACAACAAAAAGTACCGACCCTATTTGAGCAACCAAAACTGTTCATAGGTTCATACTAGGCTATCTGCCCTAGGGCATTTATAAGCCTAGCCAGAATGTGTTTGGCTTTCACCACCCATTTTAAATTTATTTTGCTATGCCCTTTTTCGAGGTTAGTATACTGTGCCTCTGTCTAACAGTGACACAGAAGTGATACCCGGGGTAAACCTACGATCTCCCATCCACTCATCAAGATTCCTCTTGAAGAGAGTCAATGAGGGACTCTGCCTAACCTGGACTGGGATTTTATTCCAGAGTGAAGGGAGCCTCTGGGTTATGAATCTGTCCCTCCAGCATGTCCTATTTATTTCAGTGCTGAGGTTCAAGTCTCTCAAGCACGTAGCGCGATGGGATTTGGATTTTCCTGAGGTGCAGCATGTCCATTAATTCCAGGTTGGACATGGCTTTATACATCAGGCACAGATCGCCTCTGAACAGGCGGTATGCTACTGAGTAGAGCTGGAGTTTCTTTAACCGGGCAGCATATGGCATCTGTTTGAGCCCTTTGATCCTCTTGGTGAGGTACTTTTGGGGTCTTTCCAGTTGCTGCAGATGTCTGGTAAGGTACATCCCAAAAGGGGCATTGGACTCAATTATGGGCCTGATGAGGGATGAGTAAAGTGGCACGATGACCTCCCCTGATCTAGATGTGAATCCCTTCATGATTAGGTGGGCTATATAAAATGTTTTTCTAACCACTTTGGCCACGTGGTTGTCAAATGAGAGATTGCTATCAACTTGGGTCCCCAGGTCCCTAATTACTTCTTCTGTACTTAATGGATTACCACCTATGTGGTAATTTGTGGGCACTTTGTTTTTGCCAAAGGGGATGACTATACACTTTTTGGCATTTAGCTTGAGGCCATGGCTCTGGCACCAGTTGTCTGTTTCTATGAGGCCCTTTTGGAGGATGCTTGTGTCGGCTGGAGAGTCGATTATGGCGCCCAGTTTGCAGTCATCTGCGAACTTGGTCAGACACAGTCCTTCCATGTTGGCCTGTACCTCCAAGAAATATATACCGAACAAGAGACGTCCCAGGACTGAGCCTTGTGGGACACCACTTGTAACTGGTTTGGAGTCTGACATGGCTCCAGCAATTCTAACCATGTGGGTTCTGTCCTTGAGCCAGTTTGCAATCCATCTAGTGACATAGGGGTTTATATTTAAGCTGGTGAGCTTATCTATAATGCCCGAGTGGGGTATTGTATCAAAGGCTTTTGCGAGGTCCAGGTAGGCTGTGTGGACCACCTCCCCTCGCCAATGGCCTTGGTGACTGTTTCAAAGAAATCAACCAGGTTTAAGAGGCAGGATCTGCCCTTAACAAAGCCGAACTGGGTAGGATCCAGTGTCTGTAGGTCCCCAATATCTTTATTTATGAGGTCCATGATGATCCTTTCCATAGCTTTGCAGACCAAGCTAGTCAGGCTTATGGAGCGATAGTTTCCAGGATCCGTTGAGGCACCACCTTTATGGAGAGGGACCACTGTTGCTGTATGCCACTCTTTGGGCACATATCCTGCAGTAAGGCTGAGATTGAACAGTAGTTTTATGTTTGGGTTTAGCTCTTCTTGGAGTTCATGTAGGACGCAGCCCGGGACACTGTCTGGTCCCATTGATGCTGTGTTTTTTGCTTTGGAGAGGGCAGCTCTTACCTGAGCATCTGAGATGTCAGGGGGACAGCACTCTGCTGGGATAGATATTTGCCCTTTTGGTTGGGGAGGGGGGGGAGAAGTTTGTGCTGAACCTGTCAGCTAGGATGTTGGCAATGTCTGTGGGTTCAGTGTATTTTTTGTCATTTTGGACTAATTCTGAGCATATCTGGGAATTACCACCTAGGTTCCTAACATAACTAAAGAAAGCCTTGTGATTATCCTTAGTGTCCTGTGCAATTTTTCTCTCGAAGCTGGCCTTAGACAATTTTATGAGTGCCCGTAGTTTTTTGCTAATACTGATCAGTGATGCCTTCCCTTTTTGGGATTTTGCTCTATCATTTAGTAGCTTCCTCCTTCTATTGTATAGTTTGTTTATGGCTGGGGTCCACCAGACAGGACATCTGCCTTTGGAGGATTGGATCTTGGTTTTATTTGGGATCGCATGATCCATGCATTCCTGAAGGTGTTCATAGAATGCGTTTATAAAGGATTCTGTGGTCTGGGCCATATTTTCCACAGGCCCGGGGGCTTTGAAGGATTCCACCAAGGTTTTGATGAGTGTGAAATTTGCTTTAGACAAGTTTTTCACTGTGGTTTTCTGGGCAGGGGGTGGGGTCAGGATGTGAATATCCAGTGAGATTAGTTTATGGTCTGATCTTACCAGTGAGGGATACACTTCTGGTCTGGAGCATAGAGTCCCCATGTTGGTGATGATCAGGTCCAGTATGTTTTCCCCTCTTGTGGGAGTGGTAACAAGTTGTTCCATAGCATTTGAGTTTATAAATTCTAGGAACCTTTGGGCTAGGGTGTTGGAGCTAGAGTAATGCTCCCAGTCTATGTTTGGGTAGTTGAAGTCGCCCAATATAATGGTGTTTGGAGAGATCTTCATATTTTCCAGTGTTCTCAGAAAGGCCGAGTGTGGTTCCTGGGTTTGGGAGGGTGGTCTGTAGCAGGCTATAAACTGGAAGGCAGTTTTACCCACTGTTAGTTGCACATGGATAGTCTCTGATGCTTCTTGCTTTCCCACCAACCTGGAGGTGTGGGTATCTTTGATGAATATCGATACTCCCCCTCCATTTGTGGTTCGGTCCAAGTTTTGGGGCCGAAAAGCATGATATGAGGTATAACCTGGCAGTGCTGGGGTGCTCTCGGGAGCCCTGAACCAGGTTTCTGTTACTGCACAGATATCGATGTTCTCCATGCTAAGGAGAGTTTCGAAAAGTGCATCTTGAGGTTTAGACTTCTGACATTGAGTAGCATTACTCTTAGTTTCTTATCTCTTGTGATACCTATGGAGGTGGGTTTGTCTTTTGATCCTTGCCTAAAAAAGGCACTATGGGGGTAGCAAGAGCCTTTGCCAATATCCGAAAGCCCAGGGGTGACAGGTGCAAGCGGTCCCTAGAGAAGCATCATGGCTTGTCAAGCATATCATCCCAAGCTGACAGGCATTGGATCCCCTTTGAATGACACCAGTACTTAAGCCAATTGTTGAAATTGATCATCTTGTCTTCGTATTGTGGCATCATTCTTGGTGAGGGTAAGATGCTACTCAAGGTCAGGGTCATACCGGCCTGGGCTACATGCTCAGAGAGCTCCTTTGTCTCTTTTCATGTAGTCCAGGGAGGTGCATCTCAGGTCATTCACACCAGCATGGACAATGACTGAGTCATATTTGTACTTGCCTTGGAGTGACCTGAGTGCGTTATGTGGTGGATCCTAGCACCCGACAGGCTGCTCACCGTGACCCTCTCCTTGTTCAGCCTGGTGAGCGGGACATCGGTATGCCTGACGATAGAGTCACCTATTACAAGTGTATCAGGTGTGTTGTTTAGTCTTAAGGGCTGTGACTGTTCGGCACACTGGCTTTGTGAGATATGTGTTGCAAGTGTTTTGTTTTGGGGTAGCGGTTGCTTGGGTGTCTGCTTTGGAGGTCTCTGCTGCTTAGGCAGATCTTTATTTAGAGCCTCCGAGCATGTTTTTGTGTGATTATGTGTTTGGTTTGCTGTCGTGGTAGGTCTATGTGAGACTGAAATTGTAGTGAGTGTGGTTTCCTTCTCATCCTGACTGGTTATGCCAGTATTGAGTTGAAAGAGCTTAGCCTCCAGTTTGGCTATATAGTTGCATGAACAGTAAAGTGTTCTTACATAACAAACATTTAAGATTCATGTTGTTAATGAATGAAAACTGAGGATGTTCACCAAACACTTGTCTAATCTGATTATCGGAAGTTATCCAGTTTTTTCTAATTATTTCACAGATCCCTCCGATGTCACTACTGTACTTAAGTGTAAGTCTCATTCCCATATGTGTTTGTTCATCTACATTCCTTGTCGTTGATGAGATACCACGAGTCCTTTGAAACCAAGGTCTGCCTTTAGTTTTTCTAAGCATTCAGCCATCATTAAGTATGTCCATAACATGTTGCTTGTCATACCTACGTTTCTCAAACTTATCAGTCAGATGGCTTATTTCGTCTTTTAAATTATTTTCTTTATCACATAATCGAAATATCCTCAAAGTTTGTCCATTTATAATATTTGGGAAGATGTGTCTAGGGTGCATACTATCATATCTTAAAACTGCATTCTTCCAACACTCCTTTCTATAAACCATCATCTCCAGTTGATTGGCACTATTCATAAATACTTAGACATGTAAAAAATCATACCACGAGTCCTTTGAAACCAAGATCTGCCTTTAGTTTTTCTAAGCATTGGGCCATCATTAACTATGTCCATAACATGTTGCTTGTCATACCCATTTTTCTCAAACTTATCAATCAGATGACTTATTTCTTCTTTAAAATTCCTTTCTTCAGCATGTAATCTAGATATCCTCAAAGTTTGTCCTTTTATAATATTTGGGAAGATGTGTCTAGCGTGTATACTATCATATCTTAAAACTGCATTCCTCCAACACTCCTTTCTATAAACCATCATCTGCAGTTGATTGGCACTGCTCATAAATACTTTGACATCTAAAAAATCAGTCCCTATATCAGAACTTTTAATGGTGAACTTTAAGAAAGATGTAGTAGTTTCTAAATAAGAGACAAAATGTCCTAGTTCATCACAGTCACCTTTCCAAAGAAGGAAGACGCATCGCCCACAAATCTCTGGTAAAATAAAATGTTATCTTTCCATGTACTCCCATCATTGAAAATAAACAAGTCCTCCCAATGAACTAGAACAAGATTTGTTTATGAATTGGCACATGGAGGTCCCATGGCAACTACCATTGTTGCCAATATGAATTCTCATGAAACATAAAAATGTTGTTTTCCAGAACTAAATTTAAAATCATGCATATTCTTTGAATAATGAAAACATCATGCAGTTCATATTTAATCAAAAAATATTTAACCGCATTGGTTCCTTATGACTTGGGCATTACAGTAAATAAACTATTGATGTCCATAGTTACAAACAGAAACATGTCTTCAATTATTCAATTGTTCATAAAGTCACAAAAGGAATTGAGAACATGTGCTGTATCTTTAAGAACTGCTGGAGCTTTTAATAATGCTGATTTCAATTTCTTTACTGCCCATATAGAAAGATGCTCTGTGGACCAGCCATTACCCAATACAATGGGTCTCAAAGATGGCTCTGTCCTATTTTCATGAATTTTGGGTAACCATTGATTATCAGAATAATTGTGTGTTCCACTGTAATGTATTGATGCATTTCCTGATGTATTATCCCACTTTGTAGCAAGTCATTCAAAGCATTGTTCAATGAACAACTGTCTCTCTAACTTCAAAAGATCAAGGATGAAGAATAAGAAGTTTGAAGGTGCAGGATATGAAATGGGATGAAGTAACACCCAAAGAGGTTGAAACAAAGTTAAGAAAAGCTCCTAATTGGAAAACATCAGACCCAGATGCAGTACCTAACTTTTGGTTAAAAGTATTAACATCTTTGCAGGAAGATTTAGCCATGAGTAAGAACTATTTATATGTGCACCCCAGACACCAACCTGGCTAACCACAGGCAAAACAGTGCTCCTACTTGAGTGAAACTGCAAGCTATCCTAAAATTATAGACCAATAACTTGCCTTCCAACAGCATATAAACTATACATGGGAATTAATGCCAACAGAGTCATTTAGAAGAAAACTCAATTATGGCAGTAGAACAAAAGAGCAATAAAAGAAAGTCATATGGGACAAAGGATCATTTGTTGTTAAATAAATTTGTAGTGGAAAACTGTAAAAAAGGGGAAGAATCTAGGTATGGCATGGATTGACTACAAAAAATAATTTGACAGTATCGCACATTCATGGATAAATGAGTGCTTAAAAATGTACAAGATACACCCTACACTGATTGACTACATTACAGTGACCATGAAAAAGTGGCAGACCACTTTGCAATTAAGCCATGATAAAGGACAAATTATTATCCCAGGGATAAAAATTCAATGGGGGATATTCCAGGGTGACTCTGTCACCACTGCTGTTCTGCCTTGCCCTTAACCCATTATGCTGTCTACTTAACAGCTTAGGCCATGGCTATAATTTGGCCCCTAGAAAACAACAAAGTGTAAAGACTTCTCATCTTCTCTTTGTCGATGATTTAAAACTGTATAACTCATCAGATGAGGAATTGAAAGCACAACTGCAAGTTGTCAAAATTGTTCAGATGATATAAGAATGTCATTTGGTCTTGATAAATGTGCAAAAGCAACCTTTAAAGCAGGAAAACTGCAGCACCAAGAAAACATCAGTTTGGGACAGGAATGTGATATAAAAGAACTTGAGCAAGACTGAGTGTATAAATATTTGGGAATTGATGAAGGATCAGCAATAAAACATGAACAAATGAATAAAACTTAGTAAGGAATACTTTAGAAGACTTAAAGTAATCCTGAAAACAAACGCTGACATCTAGGAAAAAAATCCAAACTATAAACCAATTTGTTCTTCCTTTCCTAACTTACAGTTTTGGAGTGACTGACATGTCTAGATCTGCAATCGTGGGACTCCACACATATCTATTGACCTCACAAGACCCAAACATAGTGAAAGTATTGAAACATGAGGAGAATAAATGTAAGATGACTTTCCTTCTTAGTCTAGCAGACGATATCAGCATCAAGCAGCAAAGGAAATCCAACTAAAAGTCGATAAAAATCACGCAGCAACTGAATGTCTGTGCACACTGAGCAGAGTGGAGGAGGGGCCTTGACTACAACTCTGATCTGAGATATATAAGTATCCTGTTTTTTTGGCTTATTTGTACTGATTATTGTTTCTAGTAATTTATATATAGCGCTTTTTATTGCCTGCTGCATAGTTTTTACTGAATTGTATTGCTATTAACTAATCTGCACGGGTAACTGTTTTGTTTGCAGTTAAAAGCATTCTGTAGAGTCTCCTTGCTCCTTTATCTGTTTTAAAACTTCCATTTTGTAGCTCACTGCTGTCATAAAGATTTTATGTAGTGTTTATTGTCTAAAGAGTGTAGACTAATAGCTTTAGTATTAGTCCCCACCCTCCCTACCTATTTGTGTCTTGGTATACTTGGTGGCTTTGCAGTTGGCCGCCCCTACTGTAAATTTGATCTGGGACACTCCTCCCAGTCTAGAGTCATTAGCTCATTCTACCTAATACAGAGAGAACATCTGAGAAGGCCTTCAATTTTGGAAATAAAGAGTATATTTTAGGGCATTTATTATAACTGTATTTGCCTTAATATTGCTACAACTCAAGTGCTCTAGGTTGCATTGCATTTGAGTTGTTTGTGTTTTAGCTGTTTTTATGTATATATAGACTTCTCTGTATATGTAGGCTAGCTACTTATTCTGCTGTGTTACTGCCTCTTAAATCGTTTTTCATTTGTGCACTTGCCTTGCTTCATTTAAAAAGTTTTAAGTTGCTAATTTTGTAGAGTTTTAATTGCATTTACTGTTTAGGACTCCGCACTCAAGTGTGTTAGCCTTTTCTGTGTTTATTTACTGTATTATTGCATTGTTTAGCCTGTTTTAACCAACAAAAAAAAATACTATCTTGTTTGCTCATTTCCCACCTTTCCTAGCCAGTCCAGATCCCAAGCTTTGCTTGTCTCAGGCTTTATTTTCTGTGCTCAGAGCTATCCAGACATTGCTGTGGTAGAGGGAAGTCCTACTGCTTACCAGTGGGAGTGGAGAGCATTGCACTGCCTATATAACACTAGAGGAGTGGTTTCCAGCTCTGAAATTGTAATTTTATTAGCCTTTTTGGGCTGATTTCTATCCCTTTCAACTTTCTGGCTTAAAAACGCGTGTGTTTGCACATTTTTCACATCGTCCAGCACCGCAAGGCTACAGTTAAAGTATTCCAGGTGCCAGAAAGTCTGCACTTCAAATTTTCCCTTAGAACTAGCTGGTTTCTCAGCAGTAGCACTAAACTCTGAACCCCTGTGACTAGCACTTGCTCTAGAACCTGCTGGAAAGCACTAGGAAGCCTGAAACTGATACAAGCACTGAACTCTCCTTGTTAATAAGGAGAAATTAATCGTAGGTGCTGAACAGCCTATAATTGCAAAGTACCTTGTAAAGGTAAGGGAAAATGGCTCTTATACTTTACAAAAAAAGCACCTAAACAGGCATGTCCAAGAGTCAGCTTCCGGTGATTTCTCCTGTCTACCTGGTGAATCTGGGCATACTGGGGCAATGCGGCATCTGCCTCATGTACACATATAACCCTCTCCTCCTACCACCCAACACTACAACCTGCGAGAGATGCACTTACATAGCCAGACTGGAAGCAAACATCTGTCCATCCAAGATTGTGCTAGACAGTCAAGAGGAGAAGGTTAACACCTGCACTACACCTCAAGCAACTCACAGCCCTTCAAAACCGACACCATCAACATTCGCACATAGCAACACTAAACCCACATATGCAGAGGCCGTTAACATTAACCTGCCCAAGCAACAAGGGCCTCCGAAGCCGAAACGCAAACAAATACCAGTCACAACCAAAGTGACACATAGCTCACAACACCAGTGTGCCACCCAACAACAGCCCCTAAGGCAAGACAATGTACCCAACACTTTAGTCATAGGTGACTCTGTAGTCAGGCACACTGATGTCCCACTCACCAGGCTGAACAAGGAGAAAATTACAGTCAGCTGCCCATCGGGTGCCAGGATCCGCCATTTAATGCAGGCACTCAAGTCACTCCACAACAAGTATAAATACGACTCTGTCATTGACCATGCTGGAGTGAATGACTTCAGATGTACCTCCCTGGACTATATGAAAAGAGACATGGAAGAGCTCTCGTATCATGTGGCCCAGGCAGGTATGACCCT
Source organism: Protopterus annectens (assembly GCF_019279795.1). Lineage (NCBI taxonomy): Eukaryota > Metazoa > Chordata > Ceratodontiformes > Protopteridae > Protopterus > Protopterus annectens. The sequence continues at coordinate 142,493,065 of NC_056748.1, read as the reverse complement.
ATCCCTGAGTAGCATCCTGCCTTCACACAGAATGATACCACAGTATAAGGACAAAATGATTGACTTCAACAATTGGCTAAGCTTCTGGTGTCATTCAAAGGGGATCCAGTATTTGTCTGCCTGGGAAGACATGATCAACAAACCACAATGCTTTGCCAGAGATGATCTGCACCTGTCACAGGTTACTGGCTGTAGTGCCTTTTTTAGGCAAGGTTCAAAGGACAAAACCACCACCGTAACAGATGCAAGCATGCAAAATCTGAAGGTAATGCTACTCAATGCTAGAAGTCTAAACCTCAAAATGCACTCTCTCGAGGCAAAAATGGAGAACATCGATATCTGAGCAGTAACTGAGACCTGGTTCAAGGCTCCAGAGAGCACCCCTGCAATACCAAGCTACAACTCTTACCACACTTTTCGGCCACAAAGCCAAGACCGAAACACTAAAGATGGAGGAGTGTCCATTTTCACCAAGGATATTCACACCTCCAGGCTAGTTTCCCAACACAGTGCATCTGAAATTCTCCAGGTGCAACTAACACTAGGTAAGACTGCAATCCAAATTGTAGCTTGCTACAGATCCCCCACCATGCCCCAAGATTCTCACTACATCTTTCTAAACATACTGGAAAATATTAAGATAAAACCAAACACCCTAATACTGGGTGATTTTAACTACCCTGCCATTACCTGTGAAAACTACTCGGGTACCAACTCCTTTTCCCAACGGTTCTTGGAATTCATAAATTCCAATGCCCTGGATCAACTAATCCACTATCCCACCAGGGGCTCTAATATCCTAGACCTGGTCATTACCAACATGGGAGATGGATGCTCCACACCAGTAGTCACCCCCTCATTGGTCCGCTCTGACCATAAGCAAATCACCCTTGACATCCACATCCCACCCCCACCCCCCGGTAAGGAAACCTCCTTAAAAAACATCTCCAAAGCCAACTTCATGCTATGAACTTCATGACACCCATGCAGACGGGGTCTGAAAGTTTGACTGCAGAATCCTACACTAAGGCACTGTACGAGCACATCCACTCATGCATGAATCATGCCATCCCAAATAGAACCAAGATGCTCTCCTCCAAAAAAAGGAAGCCAATCTGGTGGTCCCCTGCTATAAACAAACTGTACAACAGAAGGAAGAAACTGCTGCAGAAAAGAGGAAAATCCCAGGATGCAAAAAACTCCCTCACTAGCCTCAGTAAGAAGCTGAGATCCCTCAAAATCCTGAAAAGCTAGTTATAAAAATAAAATTGCCAAAAATTCCAAAGACAACCACAAGGCTTTCTATAGTTATGTCAAGAATCTAAATGACAATGCTCAGATCTGCTCTGAGCTACAAAAGAATGGCATTAAAGATACTGATCCCAAGGATATTGCCAATATCCTGGCAGATCAATTTAGTGCCAACTTCACCCCCCTGTCACCCCCTAAAGGGCCTATCTCAATACCAAAAGATTGCCAAATTCTGGTAATCACGGCCACACAGGTAGAAACCGCACTCTCCAAAGCTAAGAATACAGCATCCATGGGACCAGATGACATCCCAGGCTGTGTACTATATGAACTACAAAATTAATTGGCACCTCACCTAAGTGTCATGTTTAATCATAGCCTCACCTCAGGCTGCATACCCACTGAGTGGCACACAGCTACAGTTATCCCACTCCACAAGAGGGGATACACCTTGGATCCCGGGAACTACCATCCCATCAGTCTGACGAGCCTGATCTGCAAGGGCATGGAACGCATTATCATGGAACTTATAAACAGACATTGGCAACCTTCAAACACTGGACCCCACCCAGTTTGGATTTGTGAAGGGCCAATCTTGTCTCCTGAACCTGATTGGCTTCTTCAAATCAGTCTCCAGGGCTGTGGACGAGGGTAAGGTGGGCCACCCAGCCTATCTGGACCTCGCCAAGGCCTTCAATACCATCCCCCAGTCTGGAATCATAGATAAACTTACTAAGCTGGGCATAAATCCCTACGCCACTTGATGGGTTGCCAACTGGCTTACTGGCAGAACCCAGGCTATAAAAGTAGCCGACTCCAAATCCAGCTCCAGACAAGTGGAGTACCTCACGGTTCAGTCCTCGAACCACTCTTGTTTGGCATCTACTTCTCTGAAGTACAGGCCAACACTAAGGGACTCTGGCTAACAAATTTCACAGATGACTGCAAACTGGGAGCCATTATTGACTCCCCAAATGATGTGGATATTCTACAAAAGGGCCTTACAGAAACAGATGCCTGGTGCCAGAGCCATGGGCTCAAGCTTAATGCCAAGAAATGTATAGTTATCCCCTTTGGAAAAAAACATGTACCCATGAATTACCACATAGGTGGCAGTACACTAAACATCGAAAGTGTGATGAGAGACTTAGGGACACAGGTGGACAGTGGTCTCACCTTCGATAAACTCATCACCACAACAGTTAGGAAATCCTTCTATGTGGCACACCTCATCACTAAGGGTTTTCATCCAGAAAAAAGGAGGTCATTGTCCCACTGTACTCATCCCTCATTAGACCCATTATAGAGTATAATGCCCTGTTTGGTATGTACCTCACAAAACATCTGCAACAGCTGGAAAGGCCACAGAAATATCTCACTTAAAAGAATCAGAGGCCTAAAGCAGATGCCCTGTGCTGACCACCTAAAAAAACTCCAGCTATACGTCGCATATTGTGTACTCTGAGGTGATCTCTGCTTAACATACAAGGCCATGTCAATCCCAGAGCTGTTGGACATGCTCCACTTAAAGAAATCCCAATCCCTCAGAGCCACATGCTCCAGGGAACTAAACCTTGTCATCACAATGAACAAAACATGCTGGAGGGATAGGTTCCTGACCCAGAGACTCCACATACTCTGGAATAGACTGCCCATACATGTCAAGCAGTGCACCTCTTTGGCCCTCTTCAAAAGGAAACTTGATGACTGGCTGGGAGATAGGAAATTCACCCCAGGGATCATGTCAGTCGCCCTGCTAGACAGGGGTCCAGTGAAGTAAATATTGTGGGAAGAAATAGCCAGGGAATTGTTATGGATAGGCTTGTATAGGCCCTAGGGCCGATAGCCTAGTACCAACCTATGAACCTATGTGCCAAAAAAACAAAAGAAAGAATACAAGGTGAAGGACCAGATGAGAAGGAAAGAAATATGGAAAATGCATAAATATAGTTGCAAGTACAGAAAACTTCTGGAAGAACCTCATGTTGATCAGGAATGAATGCAGGCATGGTTAAGGAGGGTAAATTCAAACCAAGAGATGAATGGTTAATATTGGCAGCCCAAGATAGTGGGCTTACATACACACTAGTTTCAAAGTTCATTGAACATGTGGGAGAAACAGGCAGATGTAAGTTTTGTAAAACCTAACTGGAAACAGCCACACACCTTGTTGCTGGTTGTGACATACTAATGGGAGAAGGGCTGTATACTGAAAGGCATAATAATGTGGCAAAACTATTGCACTGGGGATTGTGCAAACATTATAGTACTGAAGTGGTAGAAAAACACTGGAAACATTAGCCACAAAGCACTAGAGAAAATGCTAAAGTTTGCATCCTATGGGGATCACCCATTACCAACAGTTCAAAAGACAGATGCCAGAAAACAGGATGTAGTGGTCCATGAAAAGACAAAAGTAGCACTGATCATTGAACTGACCACACCTAGTGACTACAGTGTCCTGCATGCAGAGAGACACAAAGTTTAAAATTCCAGGATTTTCAGGCAGAAACGAGCCATGTAGAAGAAAGATACCCAGACAGTTCCAACAGTAGTAGGAGCAACAGATCCTATAAAAAACGAGTCTACAATCATATTTACATATGTTACCAATATATGTAACCCCATATGAATTGCAGGAGGAGTCATTATTGGTCACATTGCGGGTGCTGCGAAGACCACTTATGGCTGACATTGAAGATTGAAACAATATTAATTCATGAACTTTAATCGTACTTTGATTTAGGAATGGGGTCCATTCCCATCATGGTATTAGAAACCCAAAAGATTTGGAGAAATTAAAGGCAGAAGCTTTAGTATATCCAGTCATTATATGTAATTTTATCCATTTGGAAGCCATAATGTTACTACTGATGAAAATGTGTAGGGCTACATACAGTGCTGCTCGTCTTGATTTATCTTATAAACTAATATGATACCAAGTAATATTATTAAAGGGGAAAAACATAATTTTGTGCTCATATTAGGTCTTATTAAAAAGCCGTGGTGGTGCAGTGATAGCATTGTTGCCACACAACAAGAGGTTCTCCCATTCGATTCTTGGCTGGAGTGCCTTCTGTGTGGAGTCTGCATGTCCTCCCCATGGTCGAGTGGTGTTCGAAAGACATGTGTAGAATGGGTGTGCCTTCATTGAAGGTTGGGCTTCGAGCTGGCACCCATAAAAAATCTATTGCCAGTCATTAGCGGACTGGAGTTCCACTGTTGCAACCCCTAATCGGGAAAAGCCAAAAGAAAAACAACATCAGGTCCTATTAAATAAAATAAGACATTTTCTGCAGTTACGGTGGGAGTGTATGCTCAGCACTTGCGAGAAAAATCTTCCAACATGTGATGGTTTGAGTTAAGGCCCCTAGACAGAGAAGAAGATTCTAGAACAAGAAGAGAAGTAGGCTCCTCTGCCTCGTGTCGTAGTACATATTGAGTGCACACCATGCTAGTCCTTCATAACCAGGTAAAATAAACAACGGTCAATGTAAGCTACATTGTTTACTCTCCCATCTCCTAAATTATACATCATTCGTGAACACATTGCCAGGTATCCACAGACATAAATTTTCAGTGCCTGGCCTATAATAAAAATCAGGAAACATATGGCTTTATCTCATGAAATAAACATTATACAGCTATTGATTTACCTATTTCCCTTGAATTGGATGCGGTTTTGAATTTAACATTTAAGCTACATAGAATCAGCATTTGAAGTTCATACCCCCCAGTACATTTCTCTGTGGGCTAAGACCAGTTTTTTATTTCCATTTATTTTTTGAAGGAAAAAAGAAGACTGACAGTAAATAAATGTAGTGCTTTTTACCACTTACGTGTTTCTCCGGTACATGTGTGGCTTCAAGACTGTTACCTTCTTAAATATAATACTGCTCGTGTGTTAATTTGGTCACTCAGTATTTTATGCTGTATTTTATTTTATTAACACAATGACAGCACAGTTAGAAATTAGCATATAAATAGCTCATTTGCTAGACCAATTTGAAAAGTGCTTGATGCTGTACATGTTTGCAGTTTTGTATTATAAGGAACAGAAGCTGAGATACTATATTACAAATCAGGCATTGTCTGCACCTAAAAGGTCTTTTGAGATCGGAATTAGAAATGTCCAGCTTTTGATGTGTTTTACTATTTTTTTTTCAAGTTTTATTATGACTTGAAATATCTTTAAAATTTATATACCTACAATAAGAAAACAAGAAAGAAATGCCAGTGTCACCCCATGCACATAGTGGGTAACATTTGGGAGTAACCCACCAGGCATCAACACTTTATCTTAAATAAAGTGAGGCATATTTGCTGACAAAACTATTTTCCCTGCTCTTACTCACCACATGGAAGTATTTTTTAATCATCTGGTTAAACTATTGTATTTTCTCAACATTAATTTGAATAATGCAGGTTCCTAGTATTGCACACCCCCAGCACAGAAAGGGATACTTAAACCTCATCATATTTAGTCCTTCTTAATTCCAAATAATTCGTTTTACTTGTCCAAACTGTAAGCTTATAGGAACATGCCTTAGATGTGAGCTTAAGTATCTATATTAACCGGCTGGTACAGAGGTTAGCAAATGAATCTGAAACTCTGTGCCCATTGTCACCACTACTTGCTAATCTAAACAAGCAAATAATTTGTTGATGCATATTAGAACAAGTCAAGGTAACGGGAAATGATCTGAGATAGTATTCAGAGCATCGTAAATACACATTTTCTCTGCTTCACATTTATTAGTATGACTTGAATAACGTGATCTCCATTGTGTGCTATTAAGCCCAAAACGTGTCCCTTTTTACACTAATCATTGTTTTCTCCTTTTTGTGAGGAAATCGCTGCCACTTTCAGATGACCAGGTTCCCCTCCCTCCCCTTTGATCACTATTATTTACACAACAGTTGTGTTTCCTCTTCGATATCTCACTCAGATCCTTTTCTTTGCTCAAACTCCATCTTCTCTGCTTTTTTTTCACTACTACTATCTCCTGCTTAAAACCTGAGCTTTGGCCGGCTAAGATCTAGCTGTGTTCAACTGGACGTATAAGAGAATTTAAGTACCTTTTATCTGCACTTTTATCAAATAATACAGCATTTTAATTGATTTATTTGTGTTGCATTGAATATTAACTGAACTGGAAGTTTTGACTCTGTTTTTTTGGTTAGTGTTTGCTAGATTTTATTGCCTGTTAGAATTCCTGCATAGACAGTAATTGCAGTCGGGGGTAGTCTCATTCATTGATATTCTGTTACTGCCTATTTAAGTGGTACATTTTGAAATATTTTTTGCTTAAAACCTGAGCTTTGGCTGGCTAAGATCTAACTGTATTCAACTGGATGTATAAGAGCTTTTAAGTACCTTTTATCTGCACTTTTTTCAAATAATACAGCATTTTAATTGATTTATTTGTGTTTCATTGAATATTACCTGAACTGGAAGTTTTGACTCTGTTTTTTCAGTTATTGTTTGCTAGATTTTCTTGCCTGTTAGAATTACTGCATAGACAGTAGTTGCAGTCAGGAGTAGTCTCATTCATTGATCTTCTGTTACTGCCTATTTAAGTGGTACATTTTGGAATATTTTCTGCTTAAAACCTGAGCTTTGGCCGGCTAAGATCTAGCTGTGTTCAGCTGGACATATAAGAGAATTTAAGTACCTTTTATCTGCACTTTTTTCAAATAATACAGCATTTTAATTGATTATTTGTGTTGCATTGAATATTAACTGATCTGGAAGTTTAGTGTTTGCTACATTTTATTGCCTGTTAGAATTCCTGCATAGACAGTAATTGCAGTCGGGAGTAGTCTCATTCATTGATATTCTGTTACTGCTTATTTAAGTGGTACATTTTGGAATATTTTCTGTTTAAAAACCTCAGCTTTGGCCAGCTAAGATCTAGCTGTATACAACTGGACATATAAGAGAATTTAAGTACCTTTTATCTGCAGTTTTATCAAATAATACAGCATTTTAATTGATTTATTTGTGTTGCATTGAATATTAACTGAACTGGACATTTTGACTCTGTTTTTTCAGTTAGTTCCCCACCTACCCTCCCTGGTTTTGCTTTGGTGTTAATCTTGGTGGCTTTGAAACTGCCCGTCCCTCTTGTAAATTTGTGTTTGGATACTCCTTCTGGGCCCATCTCATTTGCTCACTAAACTGAGTGCAGTGAGATCATATTCTGATTTCAGGCACTCCTACTGTGTACAAAGAGAGCATCTCAGAAAGAAAAAAAAGTTTAAAGCTTGTTTCCTGCCTTTCCTGTAAGTGGTATTGACTGTTTGTAGGCTTCTGAGCCCCAAAGCCTTTCTTTTTTGGAGGGAAGCCTTATAGCTTAATTTTGTTTCTTAGAACTTTCCAGTTTTCTAGTTTCAGCACTCAAATCTGTTTGTCTGAACTCAACACTTGTTCAGAACTCGTTGTAAGCACTAAATAAGCTGCAAATTACTACAGCACTCAACTTTCCTCACTTGTCTAGAGGAAGGCAGTTTTTAGTACTTAATAAATAAACACCTATCCAGGCATGTCTAAGGGTCAGCTCCCGGTGATTTCTCCTGTCTACCTGATGAATCTGGGCATCTTGGGGCAATACAACAATTGCCTCATATACACAGACAACCCTCTCCCCCTACCACCCAACACTACAGCTTGTAAGAGATGCACTTATATAGCCAAACTGGAAGCAAAGCTGTCTTCACCCAAGACTGGACTAGACAGTCAAGAGGAGAAGGTAAACACTTGCACCACACCACACTCATCACGTAGTCTCTCAAAACCTACACCACCAAAACACACACATAGAAACACAAACACACACCAGCATTAACGGAGGCTCTCAATAAAAACCTGCCCAAGCATCAGGGACCTCCAAAGCAGAAACACAAGCAAACTCCACCCCCCAACACAACCCAAATGACACATAGCCCACAAACTCAGTGTGCCACTCAACCACAGCCCATAAGGCATAACGTACCCAACACTCTAGTAAGAGGTTACTCTATAGTTAGGCACATTGATGTTCCACTCACCAGGCTAAAAAAGGAGAAAGTTACTGTCAGCTGCCTGTCAGGTGCCAGGATCCACCACGTAACGCATGCACTCAGGTCACTCCACAACAAGTAGAAATATGACAGTGACATTGTCCATGTTGGTGTGAATGACCTGAGACCTACCTCCCTGGACTACATGAAAAGAGACATTGAGGAGCTCTCCAATCTTGTAGCCCAGGCAGGTATGACCCTAGCCCTGAGTAGCTTCCTGCCATCACCCAGAATGATACCACAGTACAAGGACAAAATGATTGACTTCAACAATTGGCTAAGCTTCTGGTGTCACTCTTAAGGGGATCCAGAATTTGTCTGCCTGGGACGACATGAGCGACAGACCATGATGCTTTGCCAGAGATGGCCTGCACCTGTCGCCCTTGAGATACTGGCTAAGGCTCTTGCCACCCCTGTAGTGCCTTTTTTAGGCAAGGTACAAATGACAAATTCACCACCATAACAGGTAGAAGCACACAAAATCTGAGGGTAATGCTACTCAATGCTAGAAGTCTAAACCTCAAAATGCACTCACTCAAGGCACTCCTTAAATTAGAGAACATCGACATTTGTGCAGTGACAGAGACCTGGTTCAAAGCTCCAGGGAGCACACCTGCATTATCAGGCTATAATTCATACCACACCTTTCGGCCACTTAACCCAGAACGAAGCACTAAAGGTGGAGGCATGTCCATATTCATTAAGGATATCCACACCTCCAGGCTAGTAGCACAGCATAATGCATCCGAGATTATCCAAGTGCAACTAACTCTGGGCAAGACCGCAGTCCAAATTGTAGCTTGCTATAGACCCTCCACCATGCCCCAGGATTCCCACTCCTCATTTCTTGATACACTGAAAAGTATTAGGGTACAACTCAACACCCTAATAACGGGTGATTTTAACTACCCCGCCATTAACTGGGAAAACTACTCTTGTACCAACTCTTTTGCTCAACGTTTTCTGGAATTCATAAATTCCAACTCCTTGGATCAACTTATTCACACCCCCACCAGGGGCAGTAATATCCTAGACCTGGTCATTACCAACATGAGCAACCGGTGTTCCACACCAGAGGTCAATTCCTCATTTGTCAGATCCAACCACAAGCTAATCACCCTAGACATTCACATCCCACCCCCACCCCAATTAGGGAAACCACCATAAAAAACTTCTCCAAAGCCAACTTCACACTTCTTAAGACAGAAGTGGCAAACTTCATGACACCCATGCAGATGGACAATAGAGGTACGACTGCTGAATCCTACACAAATACACTTTATAAGCACTTACACGAGTGCATGGATCATGCTATCCTCCAAAAAAAGGAAGCCAATCTGGTGGTCCTCTGCCATAAACAAACTCTACAACAGAAGAAAGAAACTGTTGCAAAAAAGAGTAAAATCCCATGACTGGAAGAACTCTCTGGTCAACCTCAGTTAGAAGCTGGGATCCCTCATAAAATCCTCCAAAGCTGGTTACGAAAACAAAATTGCCACTGACTCTAAAAACAACCACAAAGCATTCTATAGCTATGTCAAGAATCTCAATGGCAACACTCAGATCTGCTCTTAGTAACAGCACAATGGCACTAAATATACAGAACCAACTGATATTGCAAACATCCTGGCAGATAGGTTCAGTGCTAACTTTACCCCACTCTCTTCTATACCTGAAGAATGCAAAGTTCTTGCAATCACAGCTGCACAGGTAAAAAACACACTCTCCAAAGCCAAGAACACAGCATCCATGGAACCTGACAGTATCCCAGGCTGTGTTCTACATGAACTACAGAATGAACTGGCACCCTACCTAAGTACCATGTTCAATCAAAGCCTCACCTCAGGCTTTGTGCCCAGTGAATGGCGCACCATGATGCTTATCCCACTCCACAAAGGGGGAGCCACGACGGACCCATGGAACTACCACCCCATTAGCCTGACGAGCCTGGTCTGCAAGACCATGGAATGTATCATCATAGAACTCATAAATAAAGACATTGGTAATCTCCAAACTCTGGACCCTACCCAGTTCGGGTTTGTAAAATGCAGATCACGTCTCCTAAACCTGACTGACTTCTTTGAAGCAATCACCAAAACCATAGATGAAGGTAAGGTGGTTCACACAGCTTATCTAGATCTCTCCAAGGCTTTTGACACAATCCCCCACTCTGGAATTATAGATAAGCTCACTAAACTAGGTATAAATCCCTATGTCACAAGATGGGTTGCCAACTGGCTCACTGACGGAACCCACACTCTGAAAGTAGCAGACTCCAAATCCGACTTCAGACCAGTGACAAGTGGAGTACCACAGGGTTCAGTCCTGGGTCCTCCCCTGTTTGGTATCTACTTCTCTGAGGTACAGGCTAACACAGAAGGTCTTTGGCTAACAAAGTTTGCAGATGACTACAAGCTAGGAGCCATAATTGAAACTCCTAACAATGTAGACATACTACAAAAGGGCCTCACTGAGACAGATGCCTGGTGTCAGAGCCATGGCCTGAAGCTCAATGCCAAAAAGTGTATTGTCATCCCCTTTGGTAAAAACTCTGTATCCATGAACTACCACATAAGTGGTAGTATACTTAACGCCGAAAGTGTGATAAGAGACCTTGGGACACAGGTGAACAGTAGTCTCTCCTTTGATAATCACATCACCACAGTTGTCAGGAAATACTTCTACATGGCTCACCTCATCACAAAGGTTTCTCATCCAGAAAAAAAGAGGTCATTGTTCCCCTCTACTCATCACTCATTAGACCCATTATAGAATGTAACGCCCCTTTTGGTATGTACCTCACAAGACATCTACAACAACTGGAAAGGCCACAGAAATACTTCACAAAGAGGATTACTGGCCTCCAACAGATGCCGTACGCAGACGGTCTCAAAAAACTCCAGCTTTACTCCATCACATATCGCCTACTCAGAGGTGATCTCTGCCTAATATACAAAGCTATGTCAAACCCAGAGCTGTTGGACATGCTCCACTTAAAGAAATCCCAATCCCTCCAAGCTGAACGCTCTAGGGACCTAAACCCTGTCACCACAATAAACAGAACATGCTGGAGGGATAGATTCCTGTCCCAGATACTTCCCATACTCTAGAACAGACTACCTATCTATATCAAACAAAGCTCCTCATTAGCACTCTTCAAGAAAAGTCTTGATGATTGGATGGGAAATAGGAAATTCACCCCAGGGATCACTTCTGTGGCTCTGCTTTACAGTGGCACAGAAAAATAATTTTCTTGGGTGGCGAAAGCCAGGGTACTTTTTTGGCTAGGCTTATATAGGCCCTATGGCCAATGGTCTAGTACCTACCTATAAACATATGAACCTATGGACTTAAATGTTCTCTAAGCTCTCATTTCATTTCATCTACTGTCAGCACACTTCACTTTTCTCTCTTTACCTTGTCCTTTATACTTTCATTCCAAGATAAAATCTTAGACCTCATTTTATATTGTTCTCTAGATACCAACAGACTAGCAGCCTTCTCCCTGTACCCTGTCTCTTATAATCTCCTCTATGGAGGTGTATTTCTAGCCATGAAAGATCCAAGGCTCTTCGAACTCCTATTCCTTAACAGAACAAATAGTACCTGAAATATCCGGTTAAGGAAAAAAGAAACCTTTATTAACAGATCTGGGATGTGATAGATTTATATCTCAGTCTATCCCTCACCTCTGGAACATGTCAAACAGAGCAGCACTCTTGACGCTATGAAGGTAAACTTGAATAACTTAATGACTAGTCTCATGATGTTCTTCGTGTTTCACTGTTGCAGTCATTACATTTGGGTTATCTTCTTGCAGTAGCCCTCAGTCGGCCTGATTAACAAAGTCTTGGGTCGTGTAACGGTTGCTGTCCCTTCTTCCATGACGTCAGGTCTCAGGGGGTATAAAATATGCAGCCAACGCCATTACATCAGTCTTTCTTGCGGTGCAGTGCCCGAAGCAGAAGCAATTTGCAAGTGCCTGTCGGCCGACTCCTGAAATTTTTGTTTTCGAGTTTCAGAACCGAAGTCTTCAACTAAAGCTAAGTACCCTGTTGGGGAAACTTTTTCTTGCTCCTTACTGATGTCAGTAAAAGTTAATAATTGCATTACTTGTGGAAAGCAAATACCTCACAAAGATTTTCATTTGTACTGTATTCCTTGCCTAGGCCCTGACCACAACGTACCTTGCTGTCGTTTTTGTGCTTTATTTAATCAGTGCACTATCCGTCATTGGTATATTTTCACTTCTAAATATTTCGGTTCTCGGTTTAATTATCCAGAAATGTCATTGGTTAGCCATCCGACTACCGGGATTCTGAAAAAATGCAAAGATAAAGACAGAGACAGGCTGCCGAGGTCCAAAGCTGCCGATGATACTTCTCCTAAGCCAGTCACCAGTACTCAGTGAGGCACTTTTGCAGCCCCTGATACCCACTACTTCTGACTCGCAGGCCTCTACTGAGACCCATTCAGAGTCTGGTATGCCGTGAGATGCTTCAACTGTGGAACCTGCGGATGTCTCTACCTTGGATGGGTCCGGAGCCGCTGTGCAGACACCGGCTTCTGAGGGTGTATTCAGGCCTACGGACTTGCATATTAAACCGACGTCTCCTTCTTCATTTAGGCCAAAATCTCGAACGATGCCTAAGAAACCGACACCCAGGCCGCATGATCAGGCCTCTATGCCTAAAAAATAAATAATAAGAATGGCTGAAGATCTTATAATTCTAATCGGGGGAAGCTAACCTCCACCTTTTAAGAGACCTAGGACTGAAGTTGTTTATGAATCTTCTGACCAGGATTCGGATTTTTCTGATTCTTCTGATGATCTGGATTTGCCCTTATCTACTTATAAGGATTCTGATGCAGAGGACTCTATTCCCTCTGCTTCCACTCCAGAGGATTTTTCTTTTGGTGAAACCTTGCACACTCTTAAGGGAGCATTTCCACTGGGAAAGCCAGGATTTTTCTGATTCAAAAAAGAGGCTTGGGGATTTCTTACTCCTGCCTCAGCATAGGCCTTTAGCTATACCTCTTGTACTAGACATTGTTGATAATGCCTTTTCGGAATCTAGTTTGGCCCCTGATTCTTTGCCTCCTGCTCCCAGAAAACCTGACTGATATTACAGGTTCCTGATTCTCACAAGTTCCTTTTTAAAAATCCTATTGCGGATCCAGAGACTATTTCACAGGGACCTAAGGGCATTAAGGCTTCTACTGCTAAAAATCCTACCCCCTCTTATAGAGACTGCAGGGCGCTGGGTAGATGGGGTAAGAAAGTTTACACTTCTGCAACCTTGGCCATTAGGGCTTTAAACTGCCAGTTTCATATGTTAAAGTATCAACAGCATGTTATTGGATTGCTTAAACAGAAAATGATGTTACTTCCTGACTGTGCTGAAAATAAAGAATTACAGGATTTAATAAATTCTGCTGAACAGGTTGGAAAACATACTTTGCAGTGTGGATTTGATTCATTAGAGGCCTCTTACAGGGCTGCTGTTACTGGGTCTGTGCTCAGAAGGCATGCTTGGTTTAAGGAGCAAAGTTTGCCTGATCATGTTAAAGCAAAATTGTTGGATGCTCCCTTAAATCAGGACCGCCTGTTTGGCAACAAGGCTGGGGAAGTTCTTAAAAAGATGGAAGATGAAGCTAAATCTATGCAAACTGTTAAAGATTTCTTACAAGTACAGCCTCCTAGATTTAGTAGGCACTGGCCCTCTAAAAACTGGTCCTTTCCTGCCCCTTCCAGGTCTTCTGAAGCCAAACCAAGACACAGCAGAAACCCCAGGTTTCAGTCCCAAGGGACACACAAGACTAGGCAGTGGGGGGGTTCTGCACCCAAACCAGGAAGTAGTAAGACTCCCCCTATGGAAAACTGTCTCAATGACTTTAAAACTTCCAAGCACTTCCCAACTGAATGCTCCTTTAGGCGGAAAGATTGGTCAGCAGGCCAAAAACTGGCAACTCATTAGCCAGGAGAAATGGGTTTTAAGTATAGTGTCTCAAGGATACAGATTTCATTTCCACACATTAACAACTCCAAGTGGGTGGCCAGATCTACCCCCAAATCAGTGGGCAGAGGCCCAAAATCAAGTACCCTCTCTCTTAAACATGGGGGCTATTCAGTTGGTACCAGAAGAGGAAAAGGGACAAGGTTTCTATTCGAGACTTTTTCTGGTACCCATAAAAGGCAATACATGGCGTCCTATCCTGGACCTTTCTATTCTAAATACCTTTCTGGTGATTCCAAAATTCAAAATGCTGACTCTTCACCAGCTGCTTCCTATGCTAGGCAATGATGCATGGTTGGCAACAGTAGACTTAAAAGAAGCATACCTGCACAGCCCTATCAGGGAGTCTTGCAGAAAATACCTATGCTTCAAAACAGGCTACATGCACTATCAGTTCTCTGCACTGCCCTTCGGCTTATCTACTGCACCTAGGGTATTCACAAAGTGCCCAGCTCCAGTCATTGCATTTTGCAGGCAAAGGAATATTCAAATATATCTATACCTGGACGATTGTCTAATTCAGGCAGAAAGCAAGGACATTCTTTTGAATCATCTGGCCTTTGTTCAAAGGGTACTGACTTGTCTGGGGTTTACTATAAATGAAAAGAAATCCCATCTGGTACCCTGTCAACAAATTATATTCCTGGGAGCCAGCTTGAATACAACTTCCCAGATGGCTTTCCTCACGCCAGAGAAACGGATTCATTTGATAACCTACTTCAAACAAGTGGCCACAAAAACCCAGCTATCTGCAAGGCAAATACTGCAATCCTTGGGGTTCATGGCCTCCTGCATTCTTCTAATTCCATATGCAAGGCTGCATGTTAGGAAACTACAGTGGTATCTCAAAAGCCTATGGTGTCAACATTCACAGGATCTAGAACCAAGAATTCCTGTCATACCTTGCCTACGCCTAGAGTTCCTTTGGTTGGTTCATAGGTTGGTACTAGGCTTCAGCTCTAGGGCCTATACAAGCCTAGCCATAACAATTCCCTGCCTATTTCTTCCCACACTATTTACTTTCCTGGACCCCTGGCAGAGGGCTGCCACCAAAACAAGGGACTACCATTCACATTACCCCCTGCCCACCCACATCTTAACAACAGATGCATCAGACTATGTATGGGGGGGCTCACCTGGCAGGGAAGTGCATTCAGGGCAAATGGAACCCAAGTCAAATGCACCTGCACATAAATCAAAAAGAAATGTTAGCTGTACAGAATGCTCTGACAGCCTTCAAGGACCACATTCTTCCAGGACAACTAATGGTAAAGACGAACAACAACACTGTCATGAGGTACATAAACAAGCAGGGGGGTACACATTCTTACCCCCTCTGCAGACTAGCCATGGCATTGTGGAACACAGCCTTGAGCTACCAAGTGAATCTACAAGCTCAATTCCTGCCAGGAAAACTAAATACACTGGCAGACGGACTAAGCAGAAACCTCATGGACCCACACGAGTGGAAACTGGAACCAAGGATTTTCAACATGTTGACAAGCAAGTGGGGGAGCCCAGATATAGACCTGTTTGCCTCCCTCCAGAACCATCAAGCTGGACAAATTTTGCCCAAGGATTCCCTACAAGCTAGCTTGGAAAGTTGAAAATGAAAATGAAAAAGTTCTTGAAAATGAACTGATCTAAATTACCAGCTTTTCATTGTTGGAGATTGCATTGGTAGGTGAATTTACCCCTTCCCTGCTGTGGTACGTTGTTGGAGTTGGTATGGATATATATTCTGTTTTGAGTCTGATTTTAGTTTTGATGTTTTATACTGAATTTATCAAAGCCAGTTCAGTTCATCAAAAGTGCACTAATTTAAATTGCTGGCTTTTCCGTGTGTGAGATCGGGAAGCAATGGAAATGGGGGAATTTGCCCTTTCCTCACTGCAGTGCAATCTGGGAGGTGGCACATATATATCAGTAGCAGGGAATGTGGGGGATTTGTCCCCCTCCCAGCAAAAAATAGTTTTGTGTGTTTTATCTTTGTTTCAGTGTTCCAACATTCAGTCTTTTCAAATCAGTGATTTGAGAACCATATTTTTGTGTGTTCAAACTACTGCCATAATTCCATATGGTATGGTATCGGGTCGTTATGTGCCAGTGAGGTTTGGCTGCAGTTTAAGCATTTCAGGTGTTGCACTTAGGAGTTCTTGGTGTTTCTTTGCATGTCATGTTTTGTTTTTATTTAGCACTTCATCACACAGCATGGTTTTGTTTATCTGCAGTATGTGGGTGTTGTGTTTTGTGGGTGCTGACAACCAGTTTGTGTAAGAGGTTTGCATTTGGTTAAGTATTTGTACCTTTCCACGTGTGTACTAATTTTGTGACAGTAGCAAATGCTACCACCTTAGGATGCCTGGTGCTAGTGCAAAAGATGGGGGCAAAAGCAGACTGTGGACCCGTGGTCGATCTGCACATAGCGTTGGGGTGTCACTTCAACAGTGACAACCATCTAGATCCAAGATTTATGCTGCCAGGTGGCTAGCCCTGCCACGGTACTTCATCCACACCACACACTCACACCTATGGCCAGTCCACCTACTGCGTTTCTTTGGAATCTAGCAATATTTTGTTTGTTCTATTATTTTACTTTAGTGACCTTTGGTCTATATGGAAGGGAGGCAGGGCTTTGTGATATTAAAATGGACAGGATAAATTACTGGGTGTATACAGTTTGTAATGCTACAGTATCTTGATGACCCTTGGTCATAAGAGATGAGTACAATTAACACAGATAATGTAGCATAGCCAGTCGGGCAACATGTTTTTGTGGATGGGATAGAGCAGGAGTATTGCAATACGAGCACTTAAATGTAGACAAAATATAGAGTGCACATACCAGTAGTCAGAAGTCAGGACTGAACCTCAGCACCGACACAAACATCTACATCACTCTGCTGGTGGGCAGAGTGCTGCAGAGCAAGCCGTCCACAACGGTAATGTAAGCTAGTTGTACTTAGACATATGGAAACAACAGAAACATCATGTAACAAAAGCAGTAGCTAATTTCATTGGGAAGCTGATCTGCATCTTAGGTGGCAAAATTTTGTGTGAGGCACAAACTTTGTTTTATGTGGTTGCTTTTCATTTTTTTCTGATTTAAAATCTGAACTGTCTTCATAAAATCACTCAAGGGTCTGAAATTTCTACAAGAATTCAAATTATTTCAGCTCAGTTTTGAATCTATGTATTTCTGAAAATTGTTTTTGAAATGTCGTTGTTGTGTCTTTCGGCTTTCCCGGTTAGGGGTCGCCACAGCGGAACTCCGGTCCGCTAATGATTGGCAGTTGATTTTTACGTACTGAGTTGCCAGACCTAACGCACAACCTTCAACGAAGGTACGCCCATTCACACATGTCTCCACGCAGAAGACGCTCTAGCTGAGAGTCGAACCGGTCAGCGTCTTACTGTGAGGTGACAGTGTTACCGCAGCACCACCATTGTTTTTGAAATAATTTCTTAAAGTATAATATTGCTTTGATGAGAATTATGAGCAAAATTCTTTTCTTTTTACATAGTAATCCCTCCACACTCTGAATGTCACTATTCTAAGCACTGTTGTTACTGTATGTCCCTATTCACCAATGGAGCTCACCAGGTTTAAATAAATGTCATGTCATAAGACACTATTTTGAGATGATGTATATTCTAGGTTACCAAGAAGAAGGTGGTGGTGGTGCAGTGAATGAACTGCTTGCATAGATCAGGTAATATTGCTTATTTGTATAACATTTTCACTGCATTTGGAGTCTGCTCATCTCTGTATGAAACTACTGTGAAACAAATAAAATCAGTGTGAAACGGGTGGATTTCTGACTTATATTGTGCACCATTGTCTCTGACCTAAGATCCGTGGTTATCTGTATATTCCCCAATCCGTGGTTATCTGTATATTCCCCAATCCGTGGTTATCTGTATATTCCCCAATCCGTGGTTATCTGTATATTCCCCAATCCGTGGTTATCTGTATATTCCCCAATTTGTGGTTATCTGTATATTCCCCAGTCTGTGGTTACCTGTATATTCCCCAGTCTGTGGTTACCTGTATATTCCCCGTTCTGTTAATTCACTCTCTCTCTCTCTGATAGTGGCATTTAGACAGTATCTGCACTAGTCTGTTGCACATTACCTTTTAAACTTTAACCTTGCCATTTCCCACTTCAAATGGTACCTCCCCTCTCAAGGAGGCCAAGGTCAGTCAAGTCTGGGGTGAATATTTCAATAGCCTTTCAGTTTTCCAGGTCCCATTTAACGGAAGATAGTTGATCACACTGCTTTATCTACGGGGGAAGTCTGTTCCAGAGGTGATTTTTTTTTCTGTTTTTTTTTTGTATATGCTTTTTCTTTTCACAACTTCTAACCATCACCCACCCCCAGATCTTAAAGCCTACAGACACTCAGTACCTCAGAGTCTTTAGGAACTACCAGTACTGGGGAGAATGAAGTAAGGGAAACTGTCATCTAGGCAGGTCAAACCAGATAATCTATGATCTGAACTTTCAAAAAATGTGCATTTGACAAATGCAAATCGGACTCACAGCAATGAAAATGCAATGTATGGTACTAGCACAATGACTGTCCAGTGACAGCCATCCCTTAAAGTGGTGCTCATGTAGACTCTGGAAGAGAAGACATGCAGACTTGAGAATCAAAACACAGAATCGTCTGCTGTCAGAAGACACCACCACTTGCCTTGCCATTTAATATTTAGCTCTACTATGAAATTAAAATAAAAAAGGATTTGTATGAAGTTGTAAAGTGCAGGTTTTTTTATGTTAGTAACCATTTTGTAAGCAGCTGCAGCTCCTCGTGGTGTCCTGCAGAGTTCTACAAGCAGCAGCGAGTGGAAGAGTCACTTTCTATTGATTATAAGTATTATTTTTGCCTGTTAATTTCCTATTGCTTTTTCTCACCGATAAGCAAGCTTCTTTAACTAAATAAGCTCTGCAAAGTTGTTTTTCTGCATTCCTGAGTTTTTGCACTTTTAAAGTTTGTTTTTGCTTAGTTTAACTGGTAGGCTACACACTCAAGTGCGCTAGCCGAATTAAAGCATTTACTGTGTTTCTGTACCTAATTTCTGCTACTTTGTAAAAAAAGAAAAAAAAACAAAAAAAATCCTTGTTTCCCGCCTTTACTGAACTAGAATAGTCCAGTCTTCAGGTATTGCTGATCTCTGGGCTGTGTCATAGATCCTGTGTTGCCCATATCCTTATTTGGATAGGAGGAAGCTTCTTTGTTCACCAGTGGGAGTGGGGAGCTCTGAACAGCCTATCTGTCCCTTGAGGAGAGGTTCCAGCCCAGAAACTTGTAGCTTATTGGCCATTTCCTATCTCTTTCTAACCCCCTGTTTTAAAGCCTGCTTTAACGTGCTTTTGTGCTTGTAATTGACTCAGCACAGCTCCTCGTGGTGTCCTGCAGAGTTCTACAAGCAGCAGTGAGTGGAAGAGTGACTTTCTATTGATTATAAGTATTATTTTTGCCTACTTATTTCCGATTGCTTTTTCTCACCGATAAGTGAGTTTCTTTAACTAAATAAGCTCTGCAAAGTTGTTTTTCTGCACTTCTGAGTTTTTGCACTTTTAAAGTTTGTTTTTGCTTAGTTTAACTAGTAGGCTACACACTCAAGTACGCTAGCCGAATTAAAGCATTTACTGTGTTTCTGTACCTAATTTCTGCTACTTTGTAAAAAAAAAAAAAAAAAAAAATATCCTTGTTTCCCATCTTTACTGAACTAGAATAGTCCAGTCTTCAGATTTTGCTGATCTCTGGGATGTGTCATAGTTCCTGTGTTGTCCATATCCTTATTTGGAAAGGAGGAACTTCTTTGTTCACCAGTGGGAGTGGGGAGCACTGAGCAGCCTATTTGTCCCTAAAGGAGTGGTTCCAGCCCAGCAACTTGTAGTTTATTGGCCGTTTTGGGCCATTTCCTAGCTCTTTCTAACCGCCTGCTATAAAGCCTGCTTTAGCACACTTTTGCGCTTGTATACAACTCAGCACAGCTCCTCGTGGTGTCCTGCAGAGTTCTACAAGCAGCAGAGAGTGGAAGAGTGACTTTCCATTGACTTATAAGTATTTTTCTGGCTTTCTATTTTAGACTGCTGTATTTTTCCTAAAAAGCGAATTTTTATTACTAAACTAGCTCTGCAAGTTGATTCACTGTATTTATGTTTGTTTCTAAACTATTTTGCACTTTAAAAGTTTGGTTTTTGCTTAAATTAACTGGTAGGCTACACACTCAAGTGTGCTAGCCGATTTAAAGCATTTACTGTTTGTTACTGTATCTATTTTTTATCTGTTTGTGAAAAAAACAAAAAAAAAAAAAATCCTTGTTTTCCCACCTTTACTGAACTAGAATAGTCCAGTCTTCAGATTTTGCTGATCACTGGGCTGTGTCATAGTTCCTGTGTTGCCATATCCTTATTTGGATAGGAGGAAGCTTCTTTGTTCACCAGTGGGAGTGGGGAGCACTGAGCAGCCTATTTGTCCCTAAAGGAGTGGTTCCAGCCCAGCAACTTGTAGTTTATTGGCCGTTTTGGGCCATTTCCTAGCTCTTTCTAATCCCCTGCTATAAAGCCCACTTTAGTGCAATTTTGCGTGAAGTTGCGCATAGCGCAGCATCGGGTAGCGCTGGTTAATCAAGTTTAAACTATTTCTGGCTCCGCTAAGTCTGCTCTTCAGTTTTTCCCTTAGAACTGCTCTACTTTCAATCTAAACAGTCTATTCTCTATCTGAAAAGCCCAGCACTTGCTCCTAAAGCATTTTTACACAGGAAAAGCACTCAGACAAAAAGAAAGCACTACATCCACCTACAATCCCCTTGAGTACCCATTTCGCTATAGGTCCTTTCTGACTCAGTTACACAGCAATCCCTTACACTATTCTAACATGTCGAAGGGTCAATTACTGGCGTCCTGTCCAGTTCAGCTGGTGAATCTGGGAATCTTGAGGCAATGTTACAACTGCCTCATGTACACAGACAACCCTCTCCTTCTCCCAACAAATACAAATATGTGTGAGAGATGCAACTATATAGCCAAACTGGAGGCTGAGCTCCCTCGACTCAGTACTGGCAAAACCAGCCCATCACTCCCGTGAGGAGTGGTTCCAGCCCAGAAACGTGTAACTTATTGGCCGTTTTGGGCAATTTCCTATCTCTTTCTAACCCCCTGCTTTAAAGCCCGCTTTAGTGAGCTTTTGCACGAATTTGCGCATAGAGCAGCATCGGGCAGCGCCGCTTAATTGGGTTTAAACTATTCCTGGCTCCACAAAGTCTACTCTTCACCTTTTTCCCTTGGAACTGCTCTAACTCTCAAACTAAACACTCTATTCTCAATCTAAAACCCTGCACTTGCTGATATAAGCAATTTTTTATAAGTTAAGCACTAATAAACTAAAAAAGCACTACATCCTCATATAATCCCCTTGAGTACCTCATCCCCTATTGGTCTTTCTGATTCAGTTACAAAAGAGTTCCCTATACTATTCTAGCATGTCGAAAGGTCAGTTGCTGGCTTCCTCTCCAGGCCAGCTGGTGAATCTGGGAATCTTGAGGCAATGTTACAACTGCCTCATGTACACAGACAACCCCCTCCTCCTCCCAACAAGTACAAATATATGTGAGAGATGCAACCATATAGCCAAACTGGAGGCTGAGCTCTCTCGACCCAGTACTGGCATAACCAGTCAGGAGGAGAAGGTAACCACACACACCATAAATCCAGTCTCACATAGACCTACCACAACTGCAAACCAAACACATAAACACACAAAAACATACTGAGGGGCTCTAAATAAAAATCTGCCAAAGCAGCAGAGACCTCCAAAGCAGACATCCAAGCAACCACTACCCCAAAACAAATCACATGCAACACATAGTTCACAAAGTCACTGTGCCAAACAGTCACAGCCCTTAAGGCCTAACAACATACCTGATACACTTGTAATAGGTGACTCTATAGTCAGACACACTGATGTCCCGCTCACCAGGCTGAACAAGGAAAAGGTCACTGTGAGCTGCCTGTCGGGAGCTAGAATCCGCCACATAACACAAGCACTCAGGTCACTCCAAAGCAGGTACAAATATGACTCATTGTCCATGCTGGTGTGAATGACCTGAGATGTACCTCCCTGGACTACATGAAAAGAGACATAGAGCAGCTCTCTGATTATGTAGCCCAGGCTGGTATGACCCTGACCTTGAGCAGCATCTTAACCTCACCAAGAATGATGCCACAGTATAAAGACAAAATGATCAATTTCAACAACTGGCTTACGTATTGGTGTCATTCAAAGGGGATCCAGTGTTTGTCTGCTTGGAATGATATGCTTGACAAGCCACGCTACTTCACAAGGGATGGCTTGCACCTGCCACCCCTGGGCTTTCGGATATTTGCAAAGGCTCTTGAAACCCCCATAGTGCCTTTTGTAGGCAAGGCTCAAAAGACAAACCCACCTCCTTAGACAATACAAGTAGAAAGAAACTAAGGTTAATGCTGCTCAACACCAGAAGTCTAAACCTCAAGATGCACGCTCTCAAAGCCCTCCTTAGTATGGAGAACATTGATGTCTGTGCAGTGACAGAAACTGGTTTAAGGCTCCTGAGAGCACCCCAGCACTACCAGGTTATACCTCATATCATGCTTTTCGGCCCCAAATCTTGGACCGAACCACAAAAGGAGGGGGAGTATCCATATTCCTCAAGGATATCCACACCTCCAGGTTAGTGGCATTGCACGAAGCATCAGAGACCATCCATGTGCAACTAGCAGTGGGCAAATCTGCCTTCCAGTTTGTAGCATGCTACAGACCACCCTCTCAAACTCAGGAACCCCACTCGGCCTTCCTGAAGACACTGGAGAATATGAAGGTCTCTCCAAACACCATCATATTGGGGGACTTCAACTATCCAAACATAGACCGGGAGCATTACTCAAGCCCCAACACCCTAGCCCAAAGCTTCCTAGAATTCATAAACTCAAATGCTTTGGAACAGTTAGTCACCACTCCCACAAGAGGGGAAAACATACTAGACCTGATGATCACAAACATGGGGACACAATGTTCCATACCAGAAGTATACCCCCTCTTTGGTAAGATCAGACCATAAATTAATCTCACTGGAAATTCACATCCCGCCCCCACCCCCAGCACAGAAGACCACAGTGAAGAACTTCTCAAAAGCTGACTTCACACTTCTTAAATCTGAAGTGGAATCCTTCAAGGCCCCCGGGCCAGTGGAAACTACAGCCCAGTCTGCTGAATCCTTTATAAGCGCATTCTATGGATACCTTCAGGAATGCATGGATCATGCAATCCCAAATAAAACCAAGACCCATTCCCCAAAGGCAGGCGTCCTGTCTGGTGGACCCCAGCCATAAATAAGCTATACAAAAGAAGGAGGAAGCTACTACATGATAGAGCAAAATCCCTAAAAGGGAAGGCATCTCTGATCAGTACTAGCAAAAAACTACGTTCCCTCATAAAATCATCCAAGGCCAGCTTTGAGAGAAAAATTGCACAAGACACTAAAGATAATCATAAGGCCTTAGTTATGTTAGAAACCTGGGTGGCAACTCCCAGATATGCTCAGAGTTAGTCCATAATGACAAAAATACACTGAATCCACAGACATTGCCAACATCCTGGCAGGCAGGTTCAGTGCAACCCCCCCCCCCGCCCCCCCCTCCAAAAGGACAAATATCTATCCCAGCAGAGTGTTGCCTCCCTGACATCTCAGATGCCCAGGTGACAGCCACCCTCTCCAAAGCAAAAAACACAGCATCAATGGGACCAGACGGTGTTCTGGGCTGCGTGCTACATGAACTCCAAGAAGAGCTGAACCCACACATAAGGCTGCTGTTCAGTCTCAGCCTTACTACATTATATGTACCCAAAGAATGGCGTACAGCAGCAGTGGTCCCACTCCACAAAGGAGATGCTTCTACTGACCCTGGAAACTACCATCCCATAAGCCTGACTAGCCTGGTCTGCAAAGCTATGGAAAGGATCATTATGGAACTCATAAACAAAGACATTGGGGACCTACAGACACTGGAACCTACCCAATTCAGCTTTGTTAAGGGCAGATCCTGCCTCTTGAACCTGGTCGACTTCTTTGAAACAGTCACCAAGGCTATTGATGAGGGTAAGGTAGTTCACACAGCCTACCTGGACCTCGCAAAAGCCTTCGACACAATACCCCACTCGGGCATCATAGACAAGCTCTCCAGCTTAAATATAAACCCCTATGTCATAAGATGGGTTGCAAACTGGCTCAAGGACAGAACCCACATGGTCAGAATTGCTGGAGCCATGTCAGACTCTAAACCAGTCACAAGTGGCGTCCCACAGGGCTCAGTCCTGGGACCTCTCTTATTCGGTATATATTTTTCTGAGGTACAGGCCAACACGGGAGGACTGTGGCTGACCAAGTTCGCAGATGACTGCAAACTGGGCGCCATAATTGACTCTCCAGCTGACACAAGCATCCTCCAAAAGGGACTCGTAGAAACGGATTACTAGTGCCAGAGCCATGGCCTTAAACTAAATGCCAAAAAGTGTATACTCATACCCTTTGGGAAAAACAAAGTGCCTGAAAATTACCACATAGATGGTAATCCATTAAGTACGGAAGAAGTAATTAGGGACCTAGGGACCCAAGTTGATAGTAATCTCTCCTTTGACAATCACATTGCCAACGTGGTTAGAAAGACCTTCTAGATAGCCCATCTTATCATGAAAGGATTCACATCTAGATCAAGGGAGGTCATTGTGCCCCTGTACTCTTCCCTCATCAGGCCCATAATTGAGTACAATGCCCCATTTGGGATGTACCTTACCCGTCACCTGCAGCAACTAGAAAGACCCCAAAAGTACCTCACAAAGAAGATCAAGGGACTCAAACAAATGCCATATACTGCTCGGCTAAAGAAACTCCAGCTCTACTCAGTTGCATACCGCCTACTCAGAGGCGATCTATCCCTGACGTACAAAGCCATGTCCAACGCAGAATTAATGGACATGCTCCACCTCAGAAAATCCAAATCCCTTAGGACATGCTGGAGGGACAGATTCATAACCCAGAGGCTCCCTTCACTCTGGAATAAAATCCCAGTCCATGTTAGGCAGAGCCCCTCACTGACTCTCTTCAAGAGGAATCTTGACGAGTGGATGGGAGATCGTAGTTTCACCCTAGGGGTCACTTCTGTGTCACTGCTAGACAGAGGCACAGTAAACTAACCTTAAAAAGGGCACAGCAAACTCATTCCAAGGGGTGGCAAAAGCCAAACACACTCTGGCTAGGCTTGTAAATGCCCTAGGGCAGATAGCCTAGTATGAACCTATGAACCTAAGACAGCTAATGTGGGGTCTCGACCCGTTTTTAGCTACAGCCTGGTCATATAACAAAAAGGAAATTTACAAGCAGTGAGTTAAAGTAAGATAATATCTGTTACCAAAACAGAAAAACATACCGACACTGAATAGAAAAATACAAACTCATCTTTCCATGTTTATTAAATTAATAGGATTTTTTGTTGTTGTAATTGGTAGGGAGTGTTCTTTAATTGCAAATCATGTAGTTTTAAATAGGGTGGGTAACTTTTGAATATTTTGTTAGTAGATGAGTTCTTTTCTAAGTAATTCCAAGGTCAGAACCGTTCGTATTAGTTTTCTCTTGCTGATTAGTGAATGAGGGTGTGGAGCTCTTTCATAGTGCCAAGCATTTAGAGTAAAATATAAGTTAATTTCTTTCAGTGGACAAAGGGAAGGCTTCCTGTTGAAGGTGAGATTTGAGGAAACTATCCTGTGTGCCAATTTTGTATATGGTAATGCTGAATTATTTTTATATAAAATGTTTGTGGGTTAGGGTACTGTACTGACCATTTATTGTTGCAGAGACATAGAGTGCCCCCCCCCCTCCCCCAGGAGATGCTGTAATTGAAATGATTCTAAGTTGAATGTTGGTAAATGAAGTTATTGGAAAGGGACAACGACAGACTGTTGCGGTGCATTAGTGGATATCTAGTAATGAACCTAAATTTAGAAAGTGGTCTGTTAGCTAGTTTGACAGGCAGACGGAAGGATCAGAGAGGTCAGCCTTAAAACTTTTTAAGCAGAACCCAGAATCAGAAACACAGTTGAATGCAACTGAAAAGTAATAAATGTTCCTGCTCTTGTCTGACTTATAGCAACTGTGTTATCTCAGATTCTAGATAATTTAAAAGCCTGCATCATTATGTTTTTTACACAACATAAATTGTGTGAGGGTTATGTGGTTATGCCCACCTCTCTTCTCACTGGGAATGCTCCTGCCCTCACCCCACTTGACTTCCCACTACTTCACCCCCTTTTCCCTACTCTGCACCCTCACAACTCATTCTAACACTTCATCTTCTCCATTCTGATCTACCTTTTCTCTTTCCTGTGTTATTCATTCCCTGTTATTTCATGTATACTTGTAAGACTTGTAACCCAGCATGCCTTGTTGCTTTATAATTCTTAAATGCAGTTTGTGAGGCATAGACCACACATGTTTTATACTAGGCTTAATCAGCTTCTTATTGTTGATATTGCATTTGAATGCTCTGAGTTGCAATATGAGTTTTTGTGTATTAAATGTTTGTTTTACATTTTTTGCATGCTATTATTTCCTTTAACCTATGTAACAATTTGTGTTTATTTGTTTAATTTACAATTGTATAACTGTATAAGGAGCTTTCCTCCATGGGCCTCCATTGAAAATGGGTTCTTTTTGATCCAATGGACGTTTCCGGTAAACAAATTGTAAATAAAATAAAAAGTAAAATGGAACTACATGCACACTGTTAGCTGAGCTGTCTATGGTCTTTCTTTGTTTAACCAGCATCTCCTCTGTCACTAGACTGAAGCCTACCTGCCGGACTGTTGTGAAAGTGTCACGTGACCAAGCTGATGCTTTCACCCATTTCATATTGTAGATGGTGTCAAAGGTCTTGGCATCTTCTTACTTTCCCTATTTGATGTCATCAGTGACATAATGTGGTAAAGGGCACCATTTGCACTAAATGATCGCCATAGTTTTGGTTGTGTTCTTACAGTATACTAAATGCCTGAGCAGCGGTTGTCAGTGTGTGCACCGGTGTGACTGATTAATGCTATACCCTTAAATAAATATGTATAAATTTGCACTACTTGTTTGTTTCTTGAGACTGTTAATGCTGTTTAAAGTACTTTCAAATCCATATTGCTTTTATGTCCATTCTTTCTAATTTACCTTTTTCCTGTGTTCCTGTGTACCCTTTTCTAAATCTATTGCCATTACTAGATTCCTTCCCCGAGTCTCTGGGTCACATCACCCTATCCAGGTGACAGTAAATGGTGGCCATTAACAGTACTGTACAGACTGGACTGTGCTGACTTCTGCCTTCTGTTTTCATGTTGAAGCACAGCACTTCCCTGAGATGTCCAGTGTTGTCTGTGAAGCCTTCCCTTCACTGCCTAAAGACAGCGTTCTTGTGACAGTAAATGGTGGCCATTAACAGTACTGTGCACACTGGACTGTGGTGGCCATTAACAGTACTGTACACACTAGACTGTGCTGACTTCGGCCTTCTGTTTTCATGTTGAAGCGCAGCACTTCCCTAAGATGTCCAGTGTTGCCTGTGAAGCCTTCCTTTCACTACCTGAAGACAGCGTTCTTGTGATGCACATTGCTTGATATTTGTATGACATTTGTTCTCCTGCTTCCACATAGGCAAGCTTGTCCGAAATATGCCAAAATCAAAGGTAGTAGCTATCTATTACAAACTGAATTTTTTAAGTTTTGTTTTTGGAGAGAAAAATGAAGTTGTACTTTGAGTATTTTGCCTGAAGTGTGCACAGTCCTTAGAGAGTGTACAATTTGTCAGCCTTAAGACAAGGAAGCTATCCACATATCCTTTCTTAGGTGATTCTGCAAATATGAAACACAAATTTGGTTTATTCTGTCAGGTTTCCCAGAAACCTCCTGGCATAAATAAAATATATTAATGGGACAAGTGATCCAATGCAGTCCATGACTTATTTTGTATTCCTAAGTTCGTGTAAAAAGCTACTGGCTATCTTGAACTTGTGTACTCTGGAACAGACCGTACTGTTGTGCTGGGGTTGATAAGCTTTTGTTGACTGGTCATATTGATTCCAGTAATCCTAATTTGCTGTGAACAGAAGATGATTTATTCATAGAAGGAGACACTGGATGAGCATTGCTTCTCATTTGTACACATACCCAGACTCCTACAACATAAGCATTGTGTGTTAAGACATTATTAATGAAGTATCACTGCAGTAAGGGTTAAAGACTTTATAGTCAAGTGGAAATCCACAAATTAATATAATTTACGTTAACAAATGTAAGGTAATGTAAGGTATGCAGTGAATGTTTAAAAAAATTGTAATAGTGTGGAAAATGAATAACAAATTAGCAGGAAAAGAAGTAGTAGGCATGTACACGTACAGGGAATGAATGACTAGTAGTCTTGGGGAATTCTGGGAAACAAATGGATCTTGTGAATATCTAAGTACAGAGGCACTTAGGAATGGATGTAACCTTACTTTCCCCAAAAGGGAACTAGAGTCATACCTCCAAAGAGAGTTTACCGACCCTAGTCCTGGTGACCTTCCAGAAGATATGAGGCACAATTGAACAAAACTTTTTACGTTGGCCCTCTTGAAGTTGCAGCTTTAACCAATAAAATGTTGAAGGTCCCTGTGGTGGCTGAGTATATGTAAACCCAAGGCAAAATGGAAGCAGTATTAAGTCTTCCATTACTGTTTATTTGTAACAAGATGTTTGTAGCCGTAAGACAGCTGTCTTATAAATGGAAGCAGAATTACGTCTTCCGTTACTGTTTATTTGTAACAAGATGTTTGTAGCCGTAAGACAGCTGTCTTATCCTTTTCATTTTGTGGGTTCAGAAACTTATAGTAAAAAAAACAAACCAAAATATATGTGTCAAGAAATGTTAGCTGTCTGTGGTATTAGCAAAATTATTTCATGGGCAGATCCCAGCAACAACATTCATAAATGGCTCAAATTGCAATATTGCACTTTATTGTCTCATTTTGTGACCGACAGGTAGGTCCCATGGCAGGCTTCACATAACAGCTTCTTAATTATTGTGTCAGGGGTGCTGGT
The DNA here is from genome assembly GCF_019279795.1 of Protopterus annectens. Taxonomy (NCBI): domain Eukaryota; kingdom Metazoa; phylum Chordata; order Ceratodontiformes; family Protopteridae; genus Protopterus; species Protopterus annectens. Next base: position 142,463,575 of record NC_056748.1, on the reverse strand, counting down.
TTGCTTTGCTTAAGATGTGCAAACAGGCATCAGAAAGTCTTTAAACAAGTTCAGGAGATGTTTGTATTAAAACAAGAAAAATATATAAATCTTATCCATGATCCATCTACCATACGTTTCACTTATTTTAATAAAAGCTTCCTGAACTTGTTTGTGAGTTGCCTGATGGATTTGCAAGGCATTGTGGGTTTTTAGTTCAGATTAATCCTTTAGATTTTTTTTTCCTTGCAGTTTGCTTAAACTGTAGCTTCTGGTACTTTTCCTGCGTTACAACAAAATCACACAACTCCCAACTCCCAAACTCGTGGTTTTTTATACTTTTCCTGCGTTAGTGACAATGTTTTACATTTGTGGATTTATTTAACCCTAATTCTGTTCTGTGGTAGGGAGCAAGTGGGCACCACAGGATACATTTTTTGTGCCCATTCTGGGTCACTGTTATGTCACATGATTGAGATCAAGTAACAGACTCTTGAGTTTTATTAGCAACATTGCTATCAAATGCTCCTTTTCTGTTAAGTGCTGCGGTGGCATGTATCATTTGCAGTAATTGTGCCCTGGTTCATAACAAAGCTTTTGCTGTGTTCCATTTTGCTGTTAGTGAGATGCAGTCTTGCTCGATTAATAGTGTAGATATTCACTGAAGAGGGACTCATTACTGCATACTTTTCTGTGAGTACCCAGCCTATAAAATACAATTAAATCAAAACTAAAGACTTAGATGTACTCACCTGTAGAAGTAGAATTTATTGACTGAATGCTGTAATTACGTCTTTATTATTAAAGACATTCCTTTAGAGGTTTTCTGTCATTATTTGTCTTGTTGAAAACCTGTAGTATGTAGGCTTTACATTTTGTTTTGTTAGTATTTTATTGATGTTATGTAGACTGAGCTTTGATTCTTAACTGACAGAAGCTCAACAGCTTTTTTTTTGTGCTTTTTACTTAGCAAATGGTTTATTAGACCTTAGATTTCTGGCATGAAAGTGACGATTTCTCACTCGTTTGCAGTAACTGTAACCCCAGAGCTACCAGCGTAGGGTGATAATGTGCTTCAGTTTTACATACTCCTGGAGATGTGAGCTGTAGGCATTCAGGCTGTGTCAGTGCCTTACCTCATATTTGGAAACTGTAGACACCATTTAGCAGCACCTCCCCCCAGAACCTAAGAACATTTCTGTGAGCATTTTGCCTCTCACAATGCATATCTTTTTCACTACCTTTTGTGATTTAGTCTTGTACAATCAAAGATTTACCTTCTAAAAGGGGGTGCCAGTATTTTCATATACGTGGTAGCAGTGTAGTCCCAAAGCTGGCATATTAAAATTTAAAAATATTTTCTAGCAGTGCTCAGCCTCTAGATGCATACAAATGCCAGACATCTTCATTTAAGTTTCACCTAGAAAATGAATAATACAAAATGCAAACATGTATGCTCGGTCAGAAAAAAGCTGCTTATCTCTGTCTTGTTTTCCACATTGCTAGATTTCTTTAAGAGAACATCGTTTACAAGTGCTTGAAGTGAGGGGTGTCTTGTGGACTTGTACATTTCAGAGTTTGCAGTCATTCCCAGTGGAGAGCCTATGCAAAGAGAACAAAACATCTAAATTAATGACTTCTCTTTCTGTAAGATTATTGTACTTTTTAACCTCAGTGTATTGATTTTTGCTCGCAAACCCTTGTCATGGTCACTGATAATGTCTGCAATCACCTAAAGCTGTTATTATGGCTACAGATAAGAATCATCTGATGCTAGACTTGCACAACTGGAGTTTTTATTCTGCATGGTGTCCTGCCTTACACTGGACAGCAGTTTATTAATATAGATATTATGAAGTTACTCCCCATAGCGGGACATATTCTCTCCCCTTTTAGCATGTGCAAAATGAGAAGGATACAATCTTTGTGGTCTTCTAGCACAGAGGAAGGGTTCATGTTCCTGTATTAAAAAGAGTTTTTAGACTGACACCGCACCTTTAAAAATATATATTTTTTCAAACACCTTTATTGAATTATCACTTGTGACATAAGCAAATTTACATTCTTATAAAAATAATCAAACTCTATTAACATAAACAGTATACTTCACATATATTATGTATCATATAACCTAAGCAATATTACATAAATTATTCTATTCCTGCTTTTTTTAAACAGGAAACATCTTCATTAAACCATGAGTTACTACATAGGCAATCATCCGTAAATGAAACCATACTACACCGATACAATCCTAGTCGCAAGCATTTTACATCACAAACCATACTGACACACTCCCAGTTGCAAACATTATACATCACTTATAATGTACACAGTATTTCTCACTCAAATGTTACATAATTCATTTAAGTCCTGCTGCCTTTTAGGCCCCATTCCTTCCTTGTGTGTATTGTTCCCACACTTCCCATTTTTTCCTATGTAGTTTGCTCCTTCCCTTTTCTAAAGATTTCACTTCCCATTCGTTTATCTCTGTTACTATATTCAATACTTCCAGTTTAGTTGGTTTAGATTTTGATTTCCATTTTCTAGTAATTGCTTTTTTGGCAATCACAATTATTAGACATAGCAAGGCCTTACCACGTCTAGGCAATTCCGATTCTGCATCATAGCTCAGAAAAATCATCTCCCTCATCACTCCAATCTGCCCACCCAGCATGTCCAACAGTGCATCCCGCAGGAAATCCTTAAACTCCACCAACTCACCACACTCCCAGAAAATATGTTCTCAGTTACCTCTTTCTTCCCCTTCACACCTTCAACATTTACTGTCTGCCGGAGGAACATTTCTCTGGAGTCTACTTGGGGTATAAAAATATCTGTGTAAACATTTCTGGGCAAAATTTCTAAACCGTCTAGATTTTGTTGCATCTTTGGGACACATACATATATCCTCTCATCATTTCTTTGTGAATTGTTAATCCATTCTCTCTTCCCAATCATTTCTAGCCTCCTCTGATTGATTCTTATAGTGCAATATTTTATACTCTGTACTAGTAATTATTCCTTTTTTAATGGCAGCTTCTGTTCTAGATTGTATAAAAACTCGACCACTGCTGGTCTTTCGTTTAGGACCCCCTATTTCTTTCTCTTTACCTATACTCTGATATCAATCCCGGACAGGGAAGGCAATCTGTAACCTGCAGTCCAGGTAAATTCTTGGCGTCTTCCCATTCTATCATCGTTCCCTCTCTAGTTATTTGCTCCCAATACTTTAGATCCTTTGCCAGTTTTCTCCAATAAATTCCGGCTCCCCTCTTGCCTATTGTCTGTATCCTTAATTGCAGTCATCTCTGTCAGCAGAATCTCCTTTCTCCATTCCCGCATTGGTTGAGTTCTTAGAATACTTCCTGCTACTTTATGGATATAATATTCTGAATGATTATTGTTATTCTCCTGAAAGGCCTGCATCCAAAACCCCATTCTGTCCTTGTTTCCTGAGTTTCCCCCATGTTTCATCATCATCCCTTTCCACTTTGAATTATAGTTTTTTTGCTTGTGCTATATATAGGAGTCTTAACTGTGTGACTCTGGAATACCCCTTCAAATTAGGTAATTCCAGTCCGCCCTGTTCAACTGGAAGAATCATTTTATCCCACTTGACTCATGCCGTCTTCCTCTCCCAGATAAAGTCCTTCAGCTCTTTATTAATTGCTATCCAAAACTTCTCTTCTGGTTGATAAAAATATGCCTGATCTGTGTACAAGACTAAAGGTATTAAGAACAGTTTTAACTGCTTGTGTCGTACTATCTATCTCCATATAACAAAGATTCCATTTTCTCAGTTTTTGTATTATCTTTTGTTTAGACTCTTCCCACATATCCTTAGCTGCCACACTAGAATCATTTTTAATCCATACTCCTAAATATTACATTTTATCATGTCCCCATAAATATGAGTACTCCTGAACAAGTTCATGTGTGAGTACATAATTTACCGCTATTGCCTTTGTTTTAGCTTCATTAATTTTGTATCCCGAAAACATCTGAAACTGTCTCAAAATGTTCCACAACACTAATGTCTTTTTCTGGTTTTATCAGGTACAAAATAATATCATCTGCAAATAAAGCCAGCTTTTCTTGACTACCATGCCAATTATATCCTTGAATTTTGAGTCCCTTTTTTCTTTGCCAGTGGTTCTAAGTGTAAGGCAAATAATAAAGGGGAAAGAGGGCAGCCCCTGCCTGCTTCCTCTGCTCAAGCAGAAATTATCAGAGAGGAACCCACCCACTTAAATTTTCTCCTCTGATCCCTCATATATTCTCGTGTGTGTGTGTGTGTGTGTGTGTGTGTGTGTGTTTGTCTTTCGGCTTTTCCTGGTTAGGGGTCACCACAGCGGAACTCCAGTCTGCTAATGATTGGCAGTAGATTTTTACATGCCAAGTTGCCAGCTCTGACGCACAACCTTCAACGAAGGTACGCCCATTCATGCATGTCTCCATGCAGAAGACGCTCTAGCTGAGAATCGAACTGGACAGCGTCTTACTGTGAGGCGACAACGCTACCGCAGCACCACCACCGCAGTCTAATGAACCTTAAAATTTTTTTACAGGAAATGCAAATGTTTCTACTGCCTTGCTCATAAAGTCCCAGCCTACTCTGTCAAATACTTTCTCTGCATCAAGACCCATTAGCAACAGTGGTATTTTCTTACATTCTGCTTCCCTCTGGATCGTCAGTAAGCTGTTAATCACATTGATCCATATTTATCAGTTTTGGCATTACTTTTGCCATTCTTTTAGCCATTGTAGAGATGAACACTTTATAATCCTGGTTTAGTATTGAAATGGGCCTGTATGAAGCTGGATCTGTTGGGTCCTTACTCTCTTTAGGTGTTACAGCTACCACCGCTTTCTTCCAGGATGTTGGTACTTCTCCTCTTAAGATATTGTTAAACTGATAAAGATCTGGAAGGTTTTGTTTTTTTCCTCCTAGCTTCCAAACTTCCACAGGAATGCCATCTATGCCTGTGGACTTCCCTGCAGATTGGTTATACATCACAATTTTTATCTCATCTTCTCCTATCCTGTTAGTAATTGAGCCTCATCTACCACTAACCTTGGCATATTTAATTTCTTCCATAAAAATTTCCATGTGTATCTTTTCTTGATTTCCATATTTCTCTGCTTTATAGAGACTCTAATAGAATTTCCAAAATATTTCTAATACCTGTACAGGATCTCTTGTTACCAGTCCTTTCTACTTTCTGTTAACTGAGTTGCTGTGCTAAAAGTTAGTATTACCAAAAAACAGTGGCTTAATAGCAGTCTTTCTAAGCTCATGCATATTATCGAGGTAATCTCTTATTTTCTACCTAGCATTCTACAGTTGATCATACCTCCCTTTCTTTTATTTCCACCCTATTTTTAAACTCCACCTTACTTTTATCCCATCCCTAGCTATAGTTTCAGAAGAAAGTTCTATCCTGTCTAACAGCTCCTGAATAATCTCCACTACCCAGTCTGTAAATTCCTCTCTTTTCAACAGATACATGGAAAAGTGTTAGTGTCTCATTTTTATTTTATAACCCTGTGTTTTTATTTTAGCTGTTATTGGAACATGATCTTAAATAGTTATTGGGTGGGTATCAAGACCTTCAATTAAATGTACATGTTCCAGTGAATTGTAAATTCTGTCTAGCCTAGCCCAGTTTTTATATCTTGGGGAATAATATATAAATTTATTCCAAACTCATTACTGAATTCAAAACGTCCATTTCAGATATTTTGATAAATGTCTTCAAAAATTTGCCCTTTGTTATATTTTCCCTTCTGAGTCCCCCAGACATATTTTCATTACTGCAAATCAATTCCAGCCCCACCTATAAGTAATATTCCTTGATGAAAACTGATTATTTCTTCAGCTCCATTACAGCAGCTTTAGGTGGACTATAAGTACATGCCAGTGTACTCCTCCTCCCTTACCATTAGACCCTTAGCACTACAAACCTGCCATTATCTTTTTTATCTTCTTCTATCACTGTTGGAGCTCCTCTTCAAATTAATATAAGTACTCCTCTTTTCCTTTGTCCCAGGTATTCCACTGAATAACCATCCTGAAGACCTTTCTTTATGAAATTTACATGTTCAGTTCTAAGTGTGTCTCCTGTAACATAGCTATTTGCACTCTACATTTTTTAATATAGTTCACCACTCTTTCTTGTTTGTATTTATCTGTGAGGCCATTTACATTTAAAGACATTAAAGAAAGCATCATTGTATTAAAAAGTTATTATCCCCACCTTTTATGTACAACACCTTTTTTGTTAAATGTCTAGTCCTATCTTTCAAACAAAAAAAAAATACCCCAATACCCCCTAAGACCTATTAACTTAATACTAACACACAAAACTGTGTACACTTTCAAATATTGAAGATTTACCCACCTAATGGGAACAGAAGTCCCAAGGGTGGGAGGGTGGCCTAATGGTTAAGGTGTTTGCCTTGCAAACACAAGGTGCAGGGTTTCAGTCTCAAAAGGGATAATTGGCTAGGCTTAAAATGGCTCACAAGGGCAGTTAGAGTAGTACTAATCTATGAACCTATAAACTGACAGCCACATTTACAGACCAGTTAACCTAAAAGAAACATCATCCATGCTAAGACACATGGTGCAGCCTGTGCTTTTACTAAGTGCTGTTTGATTTTGTCTGGTCTTTATAGCTCTTCTAGCTGGGAAAACTCCTGAATGCTTTCAGAGAACATTAACTACCTTGGGAAAAGCCCCTGAATGCTTTCAGAGAACATTAACTACCTTGGGAATGCCCCTGAATGCTTTCAGAGAACATTATCTCTTAGCCAATTTCTCTTCTCTTTTTTTTCCTCAGCCAATCACTCTCCACCAGTCTGTAGCCAGTTTCCCTTTATCACAGTGTCTCCATGGAGACATGAGAACCATGCAGTCAGTTTCTCTTTAGCAGATTGTTTTCCTGGAAACATGAAGACCAGCTGCAGAATTGTTACTGAGCATACATGTATTTGCTAGAAAAAAATGCCTCATAATGTTCAATGTTCTTTTTCATTTACTTGCTCTGTCATAAAACTTAATAAATGTACATCAAAGCCTCATAATGTTCAATGTTCTTTTTCATTTACTTGCTCTGTCATACAGCTTGTTAATAAATGCACATCAATCTTTCTTCTATCATACTTTCCATCCAAGCTTTTCTTTTATCCCTTGTAGTGCCTACATTTCTTAAAACTGAACAGGAAGAGAGAAAGAGAAAAAAAAAACAGCAGCAGCATCTGTTTACAATCCCCATTACACTTAAAAATAACTGAAAAAACTTTACTTTATAGCATGTAAAGAAAACCACATGCCACAAAACTTTTAGTATTTAAGAAAAAAATATTTACTTACAGTTAGCTCTCTCCCTTTTCTTTGCCCTCTTCAAAGCACTTTTCTGAACATTAATGACATGAATTAGGGCATATGCTTTAGAGTCCCCCACAAGTCCAGCAATCTCTGAAAAAGTCCAATATTTCCACTTTTTATTATGCCATATTTTGCAAACATAATTATTGCTTTGTATTCCCATATTAAGTTACTGGTTTTATTACAGTCCATCTCCAAAGTCCGGTCTCTGCTTCATTTTCAACATACTTTCGATTCTTCTAGTCAACTCTTGTGCTGCCTTCCTTCTCTGAAACATTTTCCATTGAAAATTTTGAAAAGGTTTCACAGGTACTGTCTGTATTATTTATTACGAGAAGAACAAGAAACAGAATCACCTTCTGTTTCGCAGCTTACTTTTTGTTGAACAAACTTTTGTATTTTCTCCTTAGCATGTACTTCATCAAAAAATGATTTTGTCCCTCCAGGGAAGAATACCTTTAAGACAGCTGGGTACAGCAGTTTGAATCTCACACCTGCATCTCGGCACTTCCTGAACAGTGGAGTAAATTTGCTTCGCTTCTGTCTGAAGTACAATCCTTCTCCTCAAACACACTGCTGTCTCCCACTTTTAGTATTTTGTCCTTCTGCCACAAGTTTATCAGAATCAACTCCTTCTGCTGGTAAGATTGCATCTTTACTGTTAAAGGTCTAGGTTGATTTCTTATAGCCAGGTTTAGAGCATATACATGATGTGCCCTTTCAACTAACAACTCCTGCTGTGGAGGACGAGTCCAGTTGCTTATTTGTGCTTTCATAAAATTAATGCAGTCTGTTCCTTCCAGCTTTTCTGGTATAGCAAAAAAATCTCATATTTTCCCTACATACTCTGTCCTCTAATTCTATTATTTTTTTTAAACATCTCTTCCTGAGCACTCTGATATTCAGCCAGCCTTGTCTTTATTTCGACCTCTGATTTTTTGCAGCTTTATCATCTCATCTGAATGTCTGTTTAAACCCTCTTCCATTTTTTCCAGCCTTTTGTTGTTTGTGTTGATATACTCCATCAGTGTTTTGTTTATTTTAACCAGGTCTGTATGCAGTTGTCTTGTATCTTCCTGTAGGTTACTGGAAGTCCTGTCTGAAGGTTGCATTGCTTTATGATGAACAGCTGCAGAACTGTCCCAGTCAGTGTTTCGTCCTTACTTTTTGTAACTGATTTTTTCCAGGTCTTCTGTATTTATTTGTTCCTGGCTTCCAGGCAGTACACTTATTTGCTAGTTAGTGAAATTAACCTATAAGCACAAGTCTACTGGCCATATATGCTAAGTTTCAGTTTTCACATTGACAGAGCTAGAAATAAGTTGTTATTGAATGTGTAGTCAGCTTGGAAGTTGCACCTTTAAATATATTATCCTGT